>NW_020837964.1:27194-186068 GCF_003676395.1 Aethalodelphis obliquidens | reverse complement strand
CCCCCCGCGCTTCTCGGGCGCGTCGGCCCTGGCGCGGCTGTTATGGAAACGGGCTGGGCGCGCAGGCGGCGATGATGGGGCGGCCATGGCCCGGGCCGGCAGCTCCAGCGGCAACGCGGCAGCGGGCGAGCGGGCCGGGGGCGCTGGGCGGCCAGAACCGTGGGAGCTGTCCCTGGAGGAGGTGCTGAAGGCGTACGAGCAGCCCATCAACGAGGAGCAGGCGTGGGCCGTGTGCTTCCAGTGCTGCCGCGGGCTGCGGGGCGCGCCGGGCGGCCGGCGGCGCATCCGGGACACAGCGGACATCCTCCTGCGCAGGGACGGCTCGGTCAGCGCGCAGCGGGAGCCCGGCGCGGCTGGTGAGGCCGGTGGCGGGGGGCGGTATCCGCTCGCGGGGAGGGGCTGAGACCCTCCCTCCCTTTGCTGGACCTGGACCCGGACCCGGCGCCCCGCTTCTGGCGCCTTCCCTCTCTGGACCCGCCGACCTCTCCCATTTCCGCGCCCTCCCTCTGCCGCACTGGGGGCCCCTCCTCCGCCTTCTCTCTCTACGAGACTGGAAGGCCCTCCTTCCTCCTCTCCCCTTTCTGGATTGGTAGCCCCCAGCAACTCTCCGCTGGGACGCGGACCTCCGCCCCTTGCCCCTGCTTTTCCTCTTTCCCTCTGTTAGACATGAAAGTCACTCTCTCGACCTGGGAACCTCACCCCCCCTTTCCTGGATTCCCCCCACCTGAAACCCATCTTAACGTCAGGGCCCGCTGCTGGCTGGAGAGGAGGGAGGGGGCTTTGGCTCCTTGCCTGAGGCCCTTCAGCAGGGAGACTGGACTCTGCCCCTCCTACCGCGGTTCTCCCCACCTGGGCTGCTTCCTTTTTCCTCTGGGGGTCTGCAACCCTCAGACCTTCCCACCCAGTGACTGGTGGTGTGGATCCTTGTTGGACTGGTAGGTACAGGACAGGCGCTTAGGCACGAAAGGAAACACGTTTTTCTCGGGCTCGTTTTCCGTGGGTATGAGGATTTAACAGAGAATGTGTGAAATTTGGGGAACAACTTGCTTAGTGTTCTGCTCTGAACCATGAACGGGAACCAACAATGAAGCCCTTGAAAGGTACTTGAAGTCTATGGAGAATGATGAGTTTAAGTGATTTGTAGCCTCTTTAAGAAAAAAGTTTTCTTCCTGGAGAAGCAGAGTGCTGGGACGGAGCATATGACGATATTACCCCCAAAAGTGATACCCTTGGGGAAGCACACAGGCCAGCTGTGTGTGCTGGAGGGGGTGGGTTTGCAGAAATCCATGGGCAAACTCATGGAGGTCTGGGAAGGACCAGGGCAAAGCTAGCCAGAAGCGACAGCTCCTTTGGTAACAGGGAGGGGTCCGCGGAACCTCTCCCACCCACTACGACCGACACTATTTCTCCACAAGCTCCTTCTCATCTCTGAACCCTGCTCCCACCTCCCTTAACACCTCAGCTGTGTGACACTTGAGAGTTGCTCTATTTTCCACAAAAACACTTACTTGACAGGAGAAAATAATAAGAGCTGGACCCAAACAGTACTGTTCCCATTTTACAGTCGGGTAAGCTGAGGCTCAGGCTTACCCATAGTCACACAGGAAGCGGCAGGATTTGGATTCAGCCCTGATGCTCTCAATGCCTGTGTCCACTGTCTTCAAAGGCTGGGCTGAGAGCACGATACAGGATGGCCTCTCGTCATCGGGGGGGCCCTGGAGTCTGCATATTCACCAAGAGCTTTTCTCGTAAAGCTGTATGTCCTCCTTAAAAGACCTTCCCTGTGGCCCTCCTCATCCCTGAAGGCACACAGTGTAACCCAGGGGGTGGCTTCTGGCACCGCAGAGCAGTACAGGACTATAATGGGCCTGCCTGGTCTGACCCTCTGATTTTAAAGATGGGGAAGCTGAGGCACAGAGTGGTAAGTGGTTTGCCACCAGTCAGGTGCAGAGCTGAGGGGTCCCTGCATCTCTGACTGTGGGGTCAGTACTCTCCACAGTGGACCACAAGGGCCATCCTCGGGTGCAGCGGTCATCTGGTTCTGTCCACTTCTCCAGCCCCGGCGATGTGTCAGCCCCTTCTTCCTGGTCCCTGCAGGCCCAGCGGCGCTTGTGCTGCCTTCATACAGGTCGACTGGAAATCCAAGGCTGCGCTTCAAAGCTCACGTGTGGCCACTCTCCACTGACCTGTATGGGGACGTCCCAGCCCACGACACAGAGGGGCCCAATTTCATTTTCCCTTAGACAGGATCTTTGGTTTCTGTCCATAAACATGTCTTGTAAAGGTGGATGAGGTTTGTGACTTGCTGCCTCTTTAAAGGTTAAGAAAAATAGATTACCCTGAACTTTCTCTTCTGTCCCTGTTGAGCTTTTGTGAATCAGCTGAAACTTTAGACCAGCTGTCTCCCTAAGGTAGCTAACCCAGCGTTTCTCTGGGACTTGAGTGATTACTGGATTCACTGAAAGATGCGTGTTTATCTCGTGCTGTAATCGCAGTTGAGAAGAAGGTTCCCATCCTCCCTCAGGAAGTTTTGGTAAATGTAGGCATTAAGTCAACGTTTAAAATAACTTTAAAGAAAGCAACAACCAGGGACTTCCCTGGCGGTCCAGAGGTTGAGACTCTGTGCTTCCACTGCAGGGGGAGCAGGTTTGACCCCTGGTCAGGGAACTAAGATCGCACATGCTGCGTGGCCAAAAAGAAGAAAAAAGGAAAGACATCAACAACCAAACTAAACCTGACTTGCGGGGGGCCGGAGGTGTGGAGGAGTACTATTACTTTAGCATAGGAGTGGGAATACTTCCCACTTCCAGCTAAGCAGGGGAAGCTTACTCGAGTAAACTTCCTAGTCGGCAAGTCTGAAGACTTCTTCATAACTGCTTGGAAGCCCCCTTTTTCAAGTGGGAAAATGGAAAAACATGTTAACAGTGAAGTTATTTTTTTTTTATATTTTTTAAATTAATTAATTTACGGCTGCATTGGGTCTTCGTTGCTGCACGCGGGCTTTCATTGCGGTGGCTTCTTTCTTCGCGGAGCACGGGCTCCAGGTACGTGGGTTTCAGTAGTTGTGGCTCGCGGGCTCAGTAGCTGTGGCTCGCGGGCTCTAGAGCGCAGGCTCCGTAGTTGTGGCACACGGGCTTAGCCGCTCCGCGGCATGTGGGATCTTCCCAGACCAGGGCTCGAACCCGTGTCCCCTGCCTTGGCAGGCGGATCCTTAACCACTGCGCCACCAGGGAAGCCCTAACAGTGAAGTTATTTTTAAGAGGCCATTATTAAAACCTCCTGATGGGGAAGGGTGTTTTGTTTTGTTTTTAAATTGAGGCAAGAAAGTCCATCAGGCATCTCTGCAGTGCGTGTGCTGACTGTCCTCTGAGGCAAAGCCTGTTCATGCAGCGTGGCCAGTGGTCAGTGGTCCTGGGACACTTTCAGTGGCATTTGTCCGCCTGATGCCTCCAGGGCAGGCCCGCCAGGACACTGCCTGCTCCAAAGCAGCTCTCGGCTGTCACCTTGCCTGAGACCTCCCATCCTCCCAGCCGACATTTGCGGGGAAACAGCATACTTTTCTCCAGGCACCAGGCTCTCCACCGTGAAAACGCCCTTGGGCAGGTGGAGGGTGGGCGCAGGGTGTCGATGGGGTTCCTTTCACCTCCGGCCTTCTCCACTCTGCTTACGCTAATTTACACATTGCCCTGCTTTTCTGGGGGTTTTTCTTGTCAGTTTTGATGCTGGAATTTTTCACAGGCCCCTCTCTTCACGCTTGGGTGCTCATGCGACCTGTCCGCCAGGTCACACCTGCCCCTGCACCCCTCTTCCCACTCTGCCCTTTCCTGCCTGTAGTTCTGAGGCCACTGGCCCTTCCAGGCCCACCCCCCCACCAAGCACCAGGCCCTGTCTCCAGGGTGAAGCTTCCCCCGTGCAGCCCACCGCTGCCTAGAGGCGAGGCCTTCCCAGTTCACCTCGCGTGCAGCCCTGAGTGCCAAACACCGAGACCATTTAGTTTGTCCTGTGTTGGACCTCGGCACCCCTGTGTCATGAGCTTCATGGGGCCCGGTTCTCTATCTACCTCTTTACCTCCAGCCCAGTAGGTGGAGAAGTAGCAGTGCTGGGGCCCCCACTTCTCCTGCATAAACTGGGCTGAGAGTGGCACATGCCCAGGGAGTGGGGAGGACTCATGAGGGAACATCAGTATGGAGCCCACATCACCCTGGGCCCAGGGATCTGTGCACACAGACACAGAGACACATGTGCTGCTGTTTCTGCGCTGCTGTCACTGTGTGTGTACGTGGGGCCATCTGTGCTCGCTGGAGATGCCCCTTCCCACGCCTCCTGGCCCAGCACGTCCCTTCCCAGGAGCTGAAGGGGAACCCCTGGTGTTCCAGGCAACCCTGTGTGTCCTGTGGGCTCCGGGCCCTCAAGGTGGACTTGCTGGGCCTCACTGGGAGATCGCCTCCTGAGTGACCAGGGACTGTCTTTATAGCTTGCCTATATCTTTTTTAAAAATTGTATTTATTTTTGGCTGCGTTGGGTCTTCGTTGCGGCGCGCGGGCTTCTCATTGCGGTAGCTCCTCTTGTTGCGGAGCACGGACTGTAGGCACGCAGGCTTCGTTAGTTGTGGCACGTGGGCTCAGTAGATGTGGCTCGTGGGCTCTAGAGTGCAGGCTCAGTAGTTGTAGTGCAGGCTCAGTAGTTGTGGCGCACGGGCTTAGCTGCTCCGCAGCATGTGGGATCTTCCCAGACCAGGGCTCAAACCCACGTCCCCTGCATTGGCAGGCGGGTTCTTAACCACGGCACCACCAGGGAAGTCCCACCTGTGTCTTTTTAAGTGGCTCTCCACACAGATGGACATACAGGTGAGGGCTGAGTGTCTAGCAGTGAGAGGAGAGTAGGGGCTGGCTGAAAGGATGAAATCCTGCTTCCGAGGAGAGCATAGTTCGCTGAATCTCCTCCTGGCAGCCAGAGTGTTTCTGGTTGAAACATTTTCTTTGAACCAGGTCCTTCCCGTATGGCTTTTGTCTCCTGCTTCTTGACCCCCCCACCAAAGCTACCATGCACCCTTGCTGTCACGCAGGGGTCCTCCTGGGCCCTTTGCTCCTGTGGGGTCACACAGTCAAGATATGGTCCGGGATGCAGCGGCTCCACCTTGCCATCCTGGGAGACGGGGAGCGAGGGAAGCACTGCTGTGAGCCCATCCTACAGACGAGAACACCGAGGTTCAGGAGGCAAAGCAGCCATGCAGTCACCCTCGGGGAGAGGTGGGGACGGCGCTGGCGAGTAGACTCAGCCTTAGCTTGCGCCCACCCCTGCCTGACCTTGGGAAGTTACTTAGGCCTCTGGGTGCCTCAGTTTCATTCTCTGTGCAGTGGGGCTTTGATAGCAACTGCCCCAGAGGCCATGTGGATGTTTGGGGAGCCTTGGGGCATACCTGGCCCCGGAGGCACTGGCTTGTGGGCTGTGATCCCGGTCCCCTGTGCACCTCCCCAGACACAGCTAGGGAAGCAGCTCCTGCAGGTTCACGTGCTGGGCCCAGAGCAGGACTGCGGGAGTCAGGGGCCTGGGCGCTGCTCCACTGCACAGTTCTTGATGGGAAACGTCCTCCGCTGCAGAGAACACCAAGCACCCCCTTCAGAAAATGGGGCCGAGGGCTGAAGGCACTGCATGGGGCAGGTGGGCGTGCGTGCGTGCGTGCGTGCGTGCGTGTGCAGGCGCGGGCAGGGTGTGACTGTGAGCTGGTGTGCTTGTAGATAGCATGGAGATTTAGTCTCACCTCTGAGCAAGGATTACCTCACAGGAAGGCAGTCCCTCGACAAGCTGTGTTCCCTGTTGGGACACCTGTGAGATGCCTATGCCTGGGGTCCCATGACAAATGACCCCACGGTACGCTCAGCCCACCCGGCCCTTTGCCAGTTCTGCCCCATGCTTCTAGGAGAGGCTTCAGGTCTTTGGGGTCCCTGGGGGACCCGTGTGCCCTGGAGGCTTCGCTCATGGGGTATGCAGCCCAGCCTCTCTGCCCCTGTAGGGCCCCACTCCTGCTACCCAGGTCTTCATGCAGAAGGAGTCCTTGGTCCCCGGGACAGCATCAACGGTTCAGTGCCAGGGCCACGCTGTGGGGGCCCACAAACGGAGCACTGGGCACTGGTTACTCTGGTCCCAGGACGTGGCCATCTAAGCAGATACGCCAGTGAGTGTCAGATGCTAGGGTTTCGCTGTGATCCTGTTAGACTCCTGGGAGGGAGTTTGGCCTCCGGGTACGGCCCAGTCAAGGAGGAGGTGGCTTGGAGTTGGCACCCCTGTAACTGGGCAGATGGGCCTGTCCTGAGCCCAGGGCGCCTGAGCACAGGGTGCCCACCACTGTGTCAGCTCCGCCCGGAAGCCCCAGCTCCACCTTTTGTTAGCTGTGTGGTCTTGGTAAATCTCTGTATCTCTCTGAGCTCCAGTTTCCTCCTCTGTAAAGAGGGAGGCGTGGCGCCAGCCTCCACGAGGAGTCTGTGCCGGCTGCAGCCACGGTAAGTCATCTGCTAGCTCTGCAGCAAAGCGCTGGGCACGGAACCACCGTGGGGCCCCCCAGTCCTTGCGACTTAAAATACAACTGGGCTGGTGAACACTCACCTTCCAGACCGTGCTGGGTTGTGATGGGCGCTGAGGGTTGGCTGCCCCCTGCCCCCTTGAAATCAGGGAAACTCGGGGCCCTGGCACCTCCGGGAAGCACCTTTGTCAAGTGTGATCCCTCGCACCTTCCATGGCCGCCGTTCACAGCTACAGGCTTTTACTGACCATCCAACACCTGTATACGGCCAGCTGCTCGCTGGGAGTTAATGCTCACTGTTGCATTAACTCCCCTGATGCTGGGCTGCAGTGTCTGCCATTATTTAATGGACCAGCCCGACACAAACGCCCTTTGTCTTTGGCGATCTTCCTGCCTTTTGATGGCGTTTTGAAAATATTTGCAGAGTCAGCAGGTTCGCTTAGCAGAGAATTTCACGGTTTGGGTTTTTTTTTTTTTTTTTTTTTGCGGTATGCGGGCCTCTCTGTTGTGGCCTCTCCCGTTGCGGAGCACAGGCTCCGGACGCACAGGCTCAGCGGCCATGGCTCACTGGGCTCACATGGGCCCAGCTGCTCGGTGGCATGTGGGATCTTCCCGGACCGGGGCACGAACCCGTGTCCCCTGCATCGGCAGGCGGACTCTCAACCACTGCGCCACCAGGGAAGCCCAACGGTTTGTGTCTTTTTTCCACCTCAATTTAAGGCAGCTAAACTTCATAGCCTAACACAGTTCTGCGTGCCTTATTCAAGGAAGGTGGTGGAAGGAGGTGGGTTTTCTGTGTCTCGTCCAGCCTGGCCTCTTGGGAGGCCCGGGGGTGGCTCAGGGAGTGACTGGAGCATAGATTCTGGGGTCCCCCAGCCTGGCCACAGCTGGCACCACCACTTACTAGCTGTGACAACTTGGGGCAAACGAGCTCACTCCCTTGGGCCTCTGTTTCCTCATCTGTGAAATGGGCACGAGAACCATCTACCTCCTGGGCTGTATACCGGTTACACAACTGAGTACTTGTAAACATGCCAACTCAGTGCCATGTTTAACGATAAACCTAATAAAATACTTAGAGCCCAGTTCAGCACCTGGGTTTCGTCCCAGGGACTCTGAGTCTCTGGCAGAGACAGTCTGGGGAGAAATCCCCAGAGGTGGTGGCCAGACGCCAGCTGACCCAGCGCAGCTGTCGGGAACTCTGGAGCAAGGCCTGCCCTTTCCACTGCGTCTGGGTTTCTCATCTAGCTCTGATTTGGGGGTGTGCGGCTTCCGACCGTGAGGGCTTTCCCTGGGCCTGGCTGACCCGAGCTGGCCCCTGGCTACTTCCTCTCTCCCCTTTCACTCGTGCCCCCAGCCTTGCTTCCCGAGGGGGCAGGATGGACTCCGTGGCCCTGTTGGCTGCCCCCTCTGAGTGGTCGCTGTGCAGGACGAGTAGGGGCTGTCTTTGCCAGCCGCCCCTCCGCCCCTGGGGCAGGGCTGCACGGCTCGCCTGGTGTCCAGCCGGGAGCTGGGCCTTGTTGGTGTCCGTCCAGTGACCGACGGCTCAGCTTTCTGGTTTCTGATGGAGACCTTGGGCGATGCGCTGTGTGCTCCTGGTGGGGGGCCAGTGGGGGGTGGGGGCCGGCCCCGTGTGTCGGGTCCCAGGGCCGCTGACGCTGGTCCTGACTGCCTCTTCTCTCCCCTTGCAGAATCCACAGCGATGGTGTCACCGGCCAGCTCGGAAGCCCAGGTACTTTAAAAACAAACTCTACACGTTACAAGTTAGGTGTCTTGTATAACGCACTTAAAGTTATACAGTTGTTCCCGTGAGGCAGGACGCAGATAAATGCTCAGTGGCTTAGTGGAAGGGCTTGATAGGGAGATTGAGCCCAGAGGGCAGGCGGTGATGGGGGAGCCCGCCAGGGTGGTGTGGACGCGGTGGGCCCGAGGTTCAGGGGGAGTGATGTACCTCCCTCCCTCTCCCCTGCGACCCCCGGGCTCCTGGAGGGGCCTCACACTGACCCGAGGGAGGAGGGGGGGCAAAGGTGATGTGGTCTCCGGGGCCCCCTGGTCACAGAGTGTTGGACAGGAATTGGGTCCGGGGGACAAACAGGAAAAGCAGCCCACAACCAATGTCCCGGAGCCCCCATCCAACCCAGAACGCAAACCTCACCGGCAGGACCTCTTCCTGTGTCTCCCGTCCCATCTGCCCGCCCGCAGGTAATTGAATTTGATGTTTATCATTCTCCTGCCTTATGAAAACCAGTTTTGTGCAAATACATATTTATATATTAAACACAGTGTTAGAGCAAGGGTGTGGGCACAGGCCAAACGAGGCTGTGTGGTTTGCTGTGTAGAATGCAGAAACAATAATAAAACCATCCCCAAGTTTTCTGACATTTTCTCATCGCCCCATGCTGGCCATTCTTAATAATGTCAGTGATAAGATACCCCTCTGGCTGGGGTGGATGCCCTGCTGTTTACACAGCATGGCTTTCCCGTGGGATTGCCGTGAACTCTGTGCTATACAGTTTTCTGGAATTTGAGGGGGAAAAACCCAGCCACGCGTTTCCAAGAACCGATTTCACTGCTTGCTGGCTCCTGCTGCCGGGGCTGCCCTGCTGCCCGCAGGCCTCGAGTAGACTTGTGTTCACGACCTCCCGCTCCAAAGGAGGCCTCTTGTTAGCAGTTTTGAAACTATTTACAAGGAACTCTGTATGTAGGGGTCCAGTCTGCACCGTTCTGCCTGGAGCCTCATCAATCAGCCTGAGAGCCCCACCCGAGGAAGTGGGGCAGGGCAGTCTCCCGTGCGGTTTGCCTAGATTCTCACACTGGCCCTTCGGTTACTCGGGCCGGTCCCTGGGGCTGGCCCACTGGGCCTGCGGGTGCCTGGTTCCCACACTGCCCGGGCAGGCGGGGTTCAGGGTTCTGAGGCTCTTGGCTGGCTGCCCAGGTTTTTCCTTATGGGGAAGCCGGTGGTCTTTGCCTCTGAGAAGCTTTTAAGGAGCAGCTATCAGATAAGAGACTGCAGTGGAGTTAACCCTTTCACTGATGTGATGCCCGCACGGGCCTGCGACCAGGACCACCGGGGGAGGCTGGGTGGGCGGCAGGCTGTGCTGCGCTGGAGCGGGGGAGCTTTGCTGCCTGCCCCACCCCATGGGGCACAGTGGCCTCCTTTGGAGAGACTGAGTCAGGGCCACCCCTGTGGTTGGCGGGGGCTGTGAGGTCCCCCCGGGGGGGTGGGAGTGGAGTTCACTCCCCCCTACCATCTCCTTCCTGGCCCCCACCTCTGAGCCAAGAAAGGACCGCTGGAAATTTGTGTAAAGTGGGGCCCTCGCCCACCCAGCGGTCCTGAGGGGCATCCAGGCGCTTTCTGGAGATCCCACTGCCGCAGGGACTGCACCAGCCACGGCCTGGCCCTTCGGTCACCTGTCAGATGTGGCCGGCCTTCGGCCTTTGGGCCTCTGACTCATGGTTCTAGGGTGCGACTTGGAGCTAGGTCTGACCCTCGCCTCCTGAGGCAGAGATAAGACATCTCCAGGCTGGGAGTGCTGTTGACTTTTGCTGGAACTTTTCTCCCACTGGGCCCTTGCTCTTCCCACGCGTCCAGTGTCCCGAGCCAGGCTTACGCCCCTAGGCCCCCTCCAGGCTCAGGGTGTCTTCGGAGGCGTTTCTGCAGGACAGGGAAGGCCTGTTCTCGTGCCCTGTCCCCTGCACAGCACTGACACTCGCGCCTGTCCTTCAGCTCTGCTCCAGCCCACTCCCTTGGGGCCCAGGGGGGGAGGATCTCAGGAAAGAAGAGGAGAGGCCAGAAGGGCCCCAGAGGCCAGGTGGCCCGCACGTGCCTGGTGAGGGTGCAGCTCTGTCCGTGGCACAAGGTCTGGGCACCGGCTGCAGGCCAACCCGACCCCCAGGCCAGCGTGGCCATCCTGTGCCATTCTGTGTCTCTGCCCCACCTGTGAAACCAGAGGTTACCTCAAGGCTTGTGGCAAGGTTGAGTGGCAAAGAGCTGTTGTCATCTTGGCATGTGCGTATCTTCTGCATCATTGTCCTCAAGGGAAACCACGAAAGCAGTTTCAAACACAAAAACAAAGTGCGGTGCACACTGGATGCAGCTTCCTTAGTATTTTTTTTTTTTAAGGATTTATTTATTTATTTTTGGCTGCGTTGGGTCTTCGTTGCTGCGCGCGGGCTTTCTCTAGTTGCGGCGGGAGCTACTCTTCGTTGCAGTGCACATGATTCTCACTGTGGTGGCTTCTCGTTGTGGAGCACGGGCTCTAGGCGCACGGACTTCAGTAGTTGTGGCATGCGGGCTCAGTAGTTGTGGCTCGCGGGCTTAGCTGCTCCGCGGCATGTGGGATCTTCCCGGACCAGGGCTCGAACCCGTGTCCCCTGCGTCGGCAGGCGGATTCTGAACCACTGCGCCACCAGGGAAGTCCAGCTTCCTCATTCTTATTTCTTAGGCTCAGCTGCGCCACTGGCTGGCGTGGAACTGCTTTCCCCTTGGTGCCTCCCCGTCGAGCAGACCCGCGTCCCAGGGCCACTGTGGGGTGCACACGGCACTGGGACAGATGACTGTCTTCCACAGAACCTGGCTTCCTAGATGTTAATGGCAGTCTGTGAAAACAGGGTTGCCCACCAAGTAAAATTGAAAGCAGAGTGGAGAGGTCTCTCTACCGCAGGACTCATGTTTCTAATATGCTAATCCACTTTTTAAAAAACTTATTATGGGGCTTCCCTGCTGGCACAGTGGTTAAGAGTCCGCCTGCCAATGCAGGGGACACAGGTTCATGCCCTGGTCTGGGAAGATCCCACATGCCGTGGAGCAGCTAAAGCTCGCGAGCCACAACTACTGAGCCCACGTGCCACAACTACTGAGCCCATGTGCCACAACTACTGAAGCCCGCGTGCCTAGAGCCCGTGCTCCGCAACAAGAGAAGCTGGCACAGTGAGAAGCCCGCGCAACGTGACTAAGAGTAGCCCCCACTCGCCGCAACTAGAGAAAGCCTGCGCGCAGCAACAAGGACCCAACGCAGCCAAAAATTAATTGATTAATTAATTAAAAAAAACTTATTATGGAAAAAGAATTTCAAGCATATACAAAGCCAGCAGAATAGCATGGTGGGCCCCCGCAGCTAAGGACACACCTGTTCCCTGCGGGCCCCGCCCCTTGCCTCCCCACCTGCCCCCTGGTGACCCCACCCTGCTCCCCGTCCTCAGGTACAATTACTTTTTAGGTTTTTCTTTTTCAGGTTAAATTTACATACACTGAAATTTACATGCAGCTTAAAATACTGAAGGGAGGGGATCTTGCTTTTTGTGAGTTCCAGTGTCAAACTTTATCGAATAAGCTAGTCTTTCTCTTCTGATTTAAAATATACTGTTACAGCATATGAAAAGCTAATGTTTCACTAGGTTGCCTCTCTGTCTTTTTTTAAACAAAGCCGTTGGGGTAACTCACATTTGGTGAGTTCTGACCAACGTGTATACCATGTAAGCGACACTGTACTCAAGAACACAGACCTTTTCCACGTTCCTATGCTGCTGCAACCTCCACCCCCCATGCCGGCTGGGAGCCGTGGGCCTGCCCTTGGGGACTGTAGATTTGTATGCGGAGCCCAGCAGGCTGGAGTTCTGGCTCTGGGCTGTGCACGGGGGTCAGGGCTCCACACGGCTGCCCAGCTCACGACTAGCGTGGATACACGTTTTTCCTCTCGCTTGGTTCAATTCCCCAGAGAGGAGCTGCAGTCCCGCGGCAAAAGCGTGTTGGATTACAAGAACTTGCCACACGGTTTTCCACAGTGGCTGTGCTGCACGGGGAGCACCCTGTTCCCCGTTTGGGTGACCCTGGGCGCATCCCCAGGGAGGACAGCTGCTGTTCCATTTCACCATTAGAAGCCGCGCGGTGGTGACCTTCTCCTGCGGCAGCTGGGACCCCGGCCCGCCGCCGGCCCCCTCCCGGCACCCCTCCAGTTCGTGTGTGCCCTCCCTGCCTGTTTGTGACCGCGGGCCCCTATCCCGCAGGTGGTTCAGTCGCTGGGCTTCGCCATCTACCGCGCGCTGGACTGGGGGCTGGCGGAGCACGTGGAGCGCGAGCTCAGCCCGCAGCTGGAGCGGCTCATCGACCTCATGGCCAACAGCGACTGCGACGACGATGGCGGTGGCGGGGCAGCCGACGAGGGCTACGGGGCCCCCGAGGAGGAGGAGGAGGCCGAGGGCGGCCCCCGCGCCGTGCGCACGTTCACACAGGCCATGCGCCTGTGCGCCGCGCGCCTGACCGAGCCCCGGGGCGCTCAGACCCACTACCAGGCCGTGTGCCGCGCACTCTTCGTGGAGACGCTGGAGCTGCGCGCCTTCCTCGCCAGGGTCCGGGAGGCCAAGGAGGTGAGTGGAGGCTGGGCGACGCCCAGGCCGTAGGGACCAAGGACATGGGGGCGCCTGGCAGGGGCTGAGGGCGAGGCAGACGGGGCACGTGGGGGCGGGTGGAGCAAGGGGTGGGGCCGTGAAGGCGCCTCCACCCGCAGAGGCGGGGCCCGGAGGGCGGGGCCCGGCTGTCCCTCCCCAGTCCCTGCCTCCTTCCCTGTGTCCCTCTGTCCGTCCACAGGGGGTGGAAATCCTCGGCTCGCAGCTCGCTCTGTGTGGGAGTGCCCTGAACGCTTTGTAGGTTTTAGCTTAACCCGCACACCTCCTGCGCACCCGGTTTTGCACAGGAGGGAACTGAGGCTCAGAAACTTACATAAGTGCCACCTTTGCCCCGTGACCTCACTCCTGTTGCCTCTAAGTTAGTTATTAACTTCTCGGATCCCCATGTTTGCATCTGCAAAAGGGGCTGTGCCTCCTGCCTCCGGCTCACCTGCCCAGGTGATGGTTCCTTCCGAAAATAGGGTGCAGAGGGCGGCCCAGGACCCATGCAGAGGTGCCAGCGTGCTGGAGCTTTGGGGAGGTGGGCAGTTCAGTGAGAGGACACTCGCCCAGGTGTTTGCCCCGCTGGTGACAGTCTGCTGTTCCCCTCCGCCTCCCTCCGCGGTTATCACCCTTTTTCCGGATGAGCAGTTGGAAAGCCTCTGAGAGGCTGTGTCCTTGCCCCACGCCACAGCTAGTACAGAGCAGAGGGGGCCTGACCCGGCTCCCAGCTGGCCTTCTCCCGGGGCTGCTCTGCTTCTTCGTGGTCTCAAAGTCACAGGAGGTGACAGTCTCCGCCCCAGCTCTTCCAGCCTCTCCCTTGGCAGGAACTGAGGTGTTTCCTTGAAACGGGGGTCACAGCCCACAGGGACCCCTGCCTTCCACCAGCATTTCACAGATGAGAAAAAGCAGAGATTTTTGGAGAGGTCGGGAGGTATTTTTGGAATTAACTGCTGCTGGTCCCTGATTCCACCCTGGCCCTTGTGGGCACGTGTCTCTCGTTTCCTCTGACCAGGAAGCGTTCCTGCGCAGCTCCTCTGGCTCTGAGCTCGAGCAGGCTCTCAGGGTTGTTTTGATCGATGGGCCTGGGACCCAGCGCAGGACAATTCAGATGCTCCTTGAGCCACTTGGCCCTCATCTACAGCCCAATCCTAGCCCAAGGGGGGGTGGCCCCTCTGCACAGCCTGTGCCTCCGAAGCCCCATCCCCCTTCTTCCCTCCCCACGCTTCCCCGGCATCTCAGAGATGTCCTTCCAGTGCTCTCATTGTGGATGGTCCTAATGCTTTTCTGTCACCTGTCTTGTTGCTGAGGTCAATTCCTTACCCAAGCAATAAAAGCTCTTTGTTTTAGGAGCAAACAGCTCTAGACTTCAAGCAGTTGACCCAAGAGAAGTCTGGGAAATTGGAGGAGGTGGTGAGAGGGAGGCTGTTGGTGGGGCGCAGCTGGGCTGGCATTTGGGGCAGAAACAGCCTACTCAGGGGGCAGGTAGAGATACTCCAGGAACGACAGGAGACCCACCTTCCTGCCCTTTGCAGAGACCGCCAGGTCACACGCAGGTCTATTTTTAGAATCACACACCTTGTGCTTCTCAGAGACTTGGCAGAGTTTTCTAGAGCGTCCAAAGCAGTTTGGCAAGTGGCTTGGGGTGAAAGCCAGGGTAACCGGTTCTGTCTGATTTGGGGGATGGGGAGGGCGAGGCTGTGCGCCAAAGGCAGCTGCTTCTCCAGGGAGGAAGATTGGAGGAAGAACGGCAGCTGCTGCGAAGATCAGGGCAGCGAACCTAGCAGCTTCTTCCCAGATTCTCAGCACAGAACAGCTGCCCCACGATCCCCGGCATCCTTCTGGGGCCTCACCGTGACGGCAGCATTTACCCCAGGCCGTGAAGTCCATCCCTGTGACTGTTTGCCTTGGCCTGCTGAGTAACTCACCCTCTCGGCTGTCCACCCACCCATCCAACTACCCATTTATTGATTCATTTATTCATTCAACCAATGTTTAAGACCTAGCACGTGTCTCACACAGTGCTAGGAGCCAGAAACACTAAGATAAAAAAATAAAAGCAAAAACAGAAAACGTGGTTCTGGCCTTATGGAGCCAACCATTCAGACAACAATCAAAGCAGCAGATAGATGTATAACTGCAGATGGGATCCTGTGCAGAGAAGCGGCCGAGGGTGTCCCATGAGGGTGGGTGTGCGTGGGGCCCGGGGGCCCTGTGAGCTGAGGTCTGAAGCCCTCAGTGAGGGGGATCAGTGAGGGAAGGGGGCAGATTCTACTGCAGCCAGGAGGTACTGTGTGGGTGCTACGTGGAGGTTGTGCTTTCTCCCCTGCCCTTGCCTGGGAGATGCGGCCACAGATAGCCAGTGGGACTCCAGTGTTCCCGTGGGGCTCCAAGGCTGATGGCCTGGTTCCCCCAGATATCTTTCTGAGCCCCAAAGCCTTGTCCAAAATGCCCACTTGTCCCTTTTGTAGCTGGTGGACCAGTAGCCCATGTGGGAGACAGGCCAGCAGGGCCCACATCCCCACAGCTGCTCTTCTCCCCTTTCTCCTGGACTTACAGATGCTGCAGAAGCTTCGGGAGGATGAGCCGCAGTCAGAAAAGCCCCTGATGGAGCTCGACAGCCTGGGGCGCACGGACTGGGTAAGACGTGGCCCCCGCTGGCCCGGGGCACAGCCCGGGAGCCCTGCCCGGGGCTAAGGGCCATTTTCATCTTCTCGGGGCCCCAGGCCCGACTCTGGGTCCAGCTCATGCGGGAGCTGCGCCACGGAGTGAAGCTGAAGAAGGTGCAGGAGCAGGAGTTCAACTCCCTGCCCACAGAGTTCCAGCTCACCCCCTTTGAGATGCTGATGCAGGACATCCGCGCCAGGAACTACAAGCTGCGCAAGGTCATGGTGCGCCCCTCAAGGTCATGGTGGGCCCCTCAAGGTCATGGTGGGCCTCTCTAGGCCATGGTGTGCCCCTCAAGGTCATGGTGGGCCCCTCAAGGTCATGGTGGGCCTCTCTAGGTCATGGTGGGCCCTTCAAGGTCATGGTGGGCCTCTGAAGGTCATGGTGGGCCCCTCAAGGTCATGGTGGGCCTCTCAAGGTCATGGTAGGCCGTGTTGAAGGGGGTCCACGTTCAGCCCCCCTCTGCTCGCTGGAGCCCCTGCTTGGTGTGCTGGCCACTGAACTGGGGCAGACGTGGCCCGGAGTCACGTGGTGCATGGTCCTTTCAGGGACACAGTGTGACAAGGGCAGGGAGAAGGGGACCAGGGGCAGGAGCTGAGGCTGCAGGATTGTCGCATTTAACGCTCACATAGCCCCTGCTGTGTGCCAGCATCGCTGAGAATCTTAAACGTGCGAGTTAATTTCATCGTCATGACAACCCTTTGAGCTGGTGCCGCTAACCCCCATTTCCACATGAAGAATCTGAGATGCAGGGAAAGCCTGTGGTCAGGCCTTGAAGGCCACGGCCGCACAGCCACTGAGAGGGAGGCTGGAGTGAGGTCCAGGCGCTGCCCATGGCTGCATGAGCCCCTCTCAAGGCCACAGCCCTGGCAGGTGGGCCCTTAGCCTTGCTGCCCTCACCCCACACACAGGTCAACGGGGACATCCCTCCCAGGGTGAAGAAGGATGCCCACGAACTTATCCTGGACTTCATCCGCTCCCGGCCTCCGCTGAAGCAGGTACCGGCTCCCTTGGGGCGTTTGGAAGGTTGGTTCTGGGGCGCTCACTGCCTCAGGAGCACACAGGGCCTCCATGTCCGACCTTGTGATGCCGTGGGCTCCGGATTCCTCATGCAGGGTTCCTCCCCAGCTTGGGAGTCGGCCCCCACCTGGCGCTGCCACACCCCCTGCAGGTCTCAGAGAGAAGGCTTCGCCCCTTACCCCAGAAACAGAGAACGCTGCATGAGAAGATCCTGGAGGAGATCAAGCAGGAACGCAGGCTGCGCCCCGTGGAGGACAGGCACTGGGATGGGCGGGGTGAGCGGGGTGAGCACGGGACACCCCCTCCTCTGCCCCTTGCCTCCCCTCCACCCCCCAACCCGTCCTGTCCTGTCCTGCCTTACCTGCTGCCTGCCCCAGGGTTCGGCTCTCTGCCCTGCATCCTCAACGCCTGCTCTGGGGACGTCAAGTCCACTTCCTGCATCAACCTGTCCATCACGGATGCCGGGAGCAGTGCCCAGCGCCAGCGGCCCCGGGTCCTGCTCAAGGCGCCCACATTGGCTGAGATGGAGGAGATGAACATATCCGAGGTCAGAGCCCACGGGTTCCTGAAGAGAGACTGAGGGGGGGGGGGGGGGGGGAGAAGGAGGGGAGGAGGGAGGGGGCAAGGACACAGCCAGCGTCCATCCGGCGTCCAGCTCTGTGGGGCGCGCCCTGCTTTGAAGCCGGTGTCCTGCTGTGGGGCTGGGTCTGACCTGGGGGCAAGCATGGCCGGGCTCAGGACCCTTTCCCATCTTGGCGGCTCAGAAGGGTCACTGGGACGGTGGCCTTGAACCACTGTGGCCTCTGCGCAGAAAGGTCTAAAGCAGAGTGCTCCGTCCTCCTGGGGCTGGGAAGCTGGGCAGCCCCCCTCAGAGGTGAAAAGCCAGCATGTCCCAGCGGGGCTCTGCATCCTGGCTGCTGCCCTCTGAGCCCAGAGACCAGGGTGGTGGCCACGTCCACGGGCCCCACCTGCCCCCCAGACCTGCCCTCCCAGGACTTTCCAGGAGCCGCAGACCAGGGTGTGGTTTTCGAGGCACCCGCCTCCCCCTGGCCTGGGCAGTGTGTAGCGGAGGCCCCTGTGCCCGACACCTTGGTCCAAGGACCGGCAGGAGGCGCTGGCGGGCAGAGAGGTCAGGGAGGTGCCGGCTGGCGTGTTCGCAGGAGGAAGAGTCGCCGTGTGGGGAGGTGACACTGAGGCGAGACCGCTCTTTCTCGGAGCACGACCTGGCCCAGCTCCGGAGCGAGGTGACCTCTGGCCTACAGCCCCCTGGAGGCCTGGAACGGGCTCGGCCGCGTGCGGACAGCGTGCAGTCCTGGACGCCCAGCGCCCAGGAGCCAGGTGGGTGCTGCCCTCCCTTCCCTGGGCACCCTCCTGCGGGCGCCCTTTGCCCCTGCCCGGTCCCAGCGGCTTCAGAGGGTACAGGGAGCTCACACCTGCAGGAAGGGTATTTATCACCCCAGGCAGCCATCCCCCACCTTTCGAAACTTTATTAAATTAGTAATACACACTCATTGTAAAACTTTAAAAAAAAGTTCCCATGATTCTATTATCTAGGGATAATTGCCGTTGACATATTGGTGTATAGAAAGAAAGCTGGATGGATGGACGATTGACAGATCCTTCTAGTGTTTCTGTCAATGGAGACGTGCCCACAGAGTAGCACACACCACTCTGGAGCCTGACCAGTGCCCTGGGTTTTGTCACGAGCCCCGCCCTTTCCCCGTCGGTCAGCATGCAGGACGGTACGGTTCTGCTGGCCATGCAGGGTTAGTTGGTCCCCTCCGTGGTGAAGGCTGGGTCCCACCAAGTGCCCCGGGTCACAGGGTTGCCACCCTGCCCAGTGCCTCCCACCAGGCATGGCCAGGCCCCCTTCTCTCCCCTCAGGGTCACCTTGAGCCCCTGTGTTGCTTTCTGGCCCCTCTCGGGATGGTCTCATGTGGTGGCTATGACTCACTCCTGGTGTGAAGAGGTCCAGGCCAAGCATTCCGTACCTCACTGTCCCCCCATGGTGGAGGTGGACCCCCTCTTCCCCCTCCGACCCTCTCTGCCCCTCTGGGTCTCCAGGCAAAGGGTGGTGAGGGGCGCTGACCAAGGCTGCCACGGCCCCATCATGGGGCTCAGATACGGGCCCCTCTGGCCTGCCGCACTGCATAGGCCCTCGATGTGGGTGATGTGTCCTCTACTAGACTCCTCACCCCCAGGAAACCACCGCATCATCACCTCCTGCTGCCTGGAGGGCCATCTCCCCCTTCCCTGGGCACAGCTGTCCAACGCCAGAACACCTGCAGGTTGTCCTGACAGCCCCCGGCTCTTCTACCAGGTTCTGTCAGCGTCCAGTCCCGGCATGACCCCAGCTCCCCGCCACGCAGTGACCTGGGCTCAGTCGAGGACAGGCCTGGGGCCTCCGAGTGGCTGGTAAGTGACGGAGGCGCGGTGGTCCAAGGTGGCTGTGTTGGGCTGGTGTGCCAGCTGGGCTCAGGAGGGGTGAGGGCTCCCCTCAGTGGTGTGCGGGCTCCGCGCTCCAGCCACCCAACCTGGGCAGGTTGGGCTTTGCTGCCGCCCCCTGGACCTTCTGGGTACTGCAGCCCCCGGGGCCGGAGAGGGGCCTTGCTAAGGGGACAGCCCAGTTCCACCTCTGGGGGCTCAGGACAGGTGAGAAGCCCATCGCCCTGTGCCTGGAAGGCAGCCTGGTGACACTGGAGAGCACTTTCTCAGGTCTTGACTCTGTGCCGCTCCCTCTCGGCGCCTCCGTTTCATTGGCTGTGAATTTTGTCTGACTTTTCATTGTGAAGAGCTAACAGTGGCTGACGTTTTGCGGTCCCCACTTGGACCTGAACCCTGGTGCATGATTTTATCAAATGCGATGAGAACAGTGAGGTGCCTGGGGGGCCACAGGGCACCTTGCTGATGCTTTGAGAGACGGAGTTCTGTGCTAAGAACACAGGACTGTTTCCCTGGGGGCTAGGACAGGGTGTACTCGTCATGGCGGCCCAAAGGGCTGGGCGCTTATGACGAGGTGGACAGGTGCAACCACCTGACTGGCAGACCCGGAGTCGCAGTGGATGGTTGGCGCTGGGAGGGAGGTGGGAGCGGGGGAGGGTTCCAGGAGGAAGGGCAGTGGGCATTGGGACTCTGGCTGGCTCTGACTGGCCTGGTGTTGGCAGGTGGGGAGCAAGGCTGGAGGCAGATGCTTCAGGTCTGGGAGCACTGCGGACGAAGGTGGGATGGGCTGAAGGGTTACATGTGCAACGAGGCCATCGACGGGCTGGGGGCTGGCCGGTGGGGTGGGCGGGGCCAGGTCAGAGAAGCCTTGCCTGTAGCCATGCACAGAGAAGTCCCAGGGAGCGGTACGGCTCCCTGGCGTGGCCGAGCTGAGGAGCGGGACGTATTATGGAGCTGCTGGGCTTGGTGGACCGAGGCCAGGGAGGTGCCAGGGTCCTCCGGGAAGAGGGGAACTTAAGGAGACGCCCTGAGAGCCTGAGACCGGCCCCTCGGGCCTCCTGCCATAGGAGTTCAGCCACCCCGTGGAGAGCCTGGCTCTGACGGTGGAGGAGGTGATGGACGTGCGCCGTGTGCTGGTGAAGGCCGAGATGGAGAAGTTCCTGCAGAATAAGGAGCTCTTCAGCAGTCTGAAGAAGGGGAAGGTGAGGGGCCCGGGGTTGGGGCAGGCGAGGGCAGGACCGGGCCTGGCGAGTTCTGGACAAAACTGGGCTCTAACCAGGCCTTTCCATACAGATTTGCTGCTGCTGCCGGACCAAGTTCCCACTGTTCTCCTGGCCGTCCACCTGTCTCTTTTGCAAGAGGTGAGTGAGCCTTCTGAATGCACCTTGGCTGTGAATTAACATGGGAAGGAGGGGTAAGAAGCCTCTAGGCTTCTGTCTAGTAGAGCTTCCTGCGATTCTGAGGACGATCTGTCAGGCACTGTGAGTTGTGCAAGGAAGGAACAGAATTTTTTATCTAATCGTAACGGCTGAGCAGCCCCCACTTTCAGCCAAGGTGGGGTAACAGGAAGCAGGACAGGCATCTTCCGCATGAAACAGCCAAAAAGAAAGAAAAAAACCCCTCAAAGACATGAAACACTGGTTCTCAAGACATCGGGTATCAAGCAACCAACGGGAAGCAGACAGGGTGAGCTCTATCCTAGGACGGCCTCAACTCTGGACTCGGAGCCTATTCAGCTCCTGGGGTGGAGGAGCTAAAGCTGAGAACGAGGGCACCCGGGCAGCTAGTGTTCTCCCCTCTGGAGAGAGTCCTCCAGGAAGCAGGTCTCAAGAGACCTGCAGAAGGTCCCCCTTGAGTGTTCAGAGTTCTGATCAGCACATACACGCAAGGAAATTACTGAGGGTTTGGAAGGAATCATCTTGAAGCACAGATTGGCAAACTCCAGCCCATGAGCTAAATCTGGCCCACTGCCTATTTTATAAATAAAGTTTTATTGGAACACAGCCACACCCATCTGTTTATTATTCATTTAGTCACACCTAAAATGTTGACTATCTGAGCTTTTACAGGAAAAGTTGACTGACCCTGTCCTAAGGGTTTAAAGGAACAGTACCAGGAATAGTGTCTATTCCCACCAGCCATGGTGGAAAGTTGTGATTCATGGCTGCTGAGTGGAATACACAGGAAGGTCTTGCCTCACTAGCGGGAATAAGTGCCCCTAGACTGAGCACTGCTCCAGAACTAACAAATCACAAAAGCAAGACCAGAAAGGACCAAACTATTCCCAAGTATCCTGACGGCTTCCCAGAGCAAAACTCAAGAATAGGAATAAAAATATATCCAGCAGCCAGCAAGATGAAACGCCTGGCGTCCAATCAAACATTACCAGGCATGTCAAGAAGCAGGGGAACATGACCCATGACCCACATCACCCAGAACTGACACACATTTTAGGGTTAGCAGATAAGGACATTGGAAGGTTTTTTGTTTTTGTTTTTTTGGCCACACCGCACAGCATGCGGGATCTGAGTTCCCCAACCAGAGATTGAACCCCGCGCCCCCTGCAGTGGAAGTGCGGAGTCTTAACCACTGGACCACCAGGGAAGTCCTGTGGACATTAAAAGTTTTGAACTGCATTTCATATGCTGCCAAAGTTAAAGACATGGAAAAGGTAAAGGAGATACAAATCGAACCTCTAGACATGAAAGCTGGAATGTTTGGGATGAAAATTACACTGGATGATTTATAGCAGGTTAGACATTCAGAGGAATGTGCAGAAGAAAAGATTAGTTAACTTGAAGACCTAGCAATAGAAACTATCCAAAACAAAATTACCCAAAACAAAAACACTGACTGAAAAAATAATTTGAAAATGAAAAATGTGTTGGCAAGCTGTGGGATAACATTAAGAAGCCTAATATAGGTGTAATTAAAGTTCCCAAAGATGTGGGGGCAGAAAAAGTATTTGAAGAAATAACAGCTAAAAAGGTGTTCCAAATTTGATGAAAAATATAAACCTACAAGAAACTCAGTGAACCCCAAGCACAAGAAATATGAATAAAATCACACCAAGACACATAATAATTAAATTGATCAAAACCGGTGATAAAGAGAAATTCCTAAAGTCAGTCAGCAAATAAAGACATGTTATGTACAGAGAAAGAGAAAGATGACTGCAGGTTCCTCATCAAAACATTGCAGGCAAGATGTCAGTGGAACAACATCTTTAAGGTACTGAAAGAAGAAGAAAAAAAAAACGGTCAATCTAGAATTCTGTTCCCAGCAAGAGGCAAAAGTAAAGATTTCCAGAAATACAGAAGCCAAAAAAATTCTTCACCAGCAGACCCACACTGGAACAAATGTTAAATGAGGTCTGCCACGTAGATGGAAAGTGACACCAGATGGAGACCTGAATGTACACAAAGCAATAAGAGCACTAGGAACAGCAACTCCTAACATATAAGATTATCTTCTTATACCTCTTTAAAAGGTAAACCAATACCCAGCACCCAACAAGGTAAAATTCAGTGTCCATCATCCAATCAAAGATTACCAGGCATGCAAATAATTAATAAAAATGTATTTTGGGGGTTATCACATATCTGTAAGTAAAAAAATATAACAGTAGCATTAAGACCAGAGATGGAGGACTGTAAGTATGCTGTTATAAGTTTTTATATGAGATGGTAAAATATTACTTGAAGGAAGACTGTGATAAGTTAAAGACTATCCTATGAGCCCAAAAGCAACCACTGGAATGGCTTGTATGTCAACAAAGAAGATAAAATGGAATCATAAAAAACACTCAATACAGAAAGCATAAACAGGAAAAGGGAACAAAGAACAAATAGGACAAAAAGAAAACAAATCACAAGATGATAGACTTAAACTCAATTATATCAACAATTACATTAAACGTAAATGGTGTAAACAATCCAATTAAAAGGCAGAGTTTCTCGGATTGAATAAAGAAAGCGAGACAATCTGCTGTCTACAAGACATGTAATTTATTTTTAATTTAATTTTATTTTTTGGCTACGCTGCACGGCTTGCAGGATCTTAGTTCCCCGACCAGAGATCAAACCCAAGCCCCCTGCAAACCCAAGCATGGAGTCCTAACCACTGGACTGCCATGGAATTTCCTAGACATGTACGTTAAATAAAAGTCACAAACTGGTTGGAGGGAGGTGGGTGGAGAAAGATACACCACACCAACATTAGTCTAAAGAAAGCTTGACTTGATATATTAATATGATACAAAGTAGACTATGGAGTAAAGAGTATTATCAGAGTTAAAGGAGTTCATTTCATAACACTAAAAGGAGGAAATAATCCTGAACATTTTCCACACCTAGCAAGAGATTCAATATACATGGAACAAAACATTGACAGACTGCAAGGAAAAATAGCTAAATCCATGCTTATAGTTAGAGATACGAAACCCTAAGGGTCTAGGAGGTTTGCATGACACTACCACCAACTTGATCTAAGCGACATTTAGAGAAACTAGACCGAACAGTGCGATGTATGTTCTTATCAAGTGCACATGGAACGTGCACCAAAATTGACTATTCTGGGTCAAAAAACAAGTCTCAAAAATGCGGAAGGATTCATATCATACAAAGTATGTTTCCTGACCACAGTAAAATAAAATCAAACTAATACAGAAGTTTGTTGACGGCGAATTAATTATGGGACATCCATGCAAGAGTGCATGGTCCCTTGTTTTAAAAAATGAATTTGGACAATTTGTACTGATGTGGAGAAGAGCCCTGGTGTATCTTTATACGATAGTACACATGATACCCCATTTCATTTACTGTATTTTTTTGTTTGTTTGTTTGTTTGTTTTTGTTTTTTTTTTTTGTTTTATTTTTGCGGTACGCGGGCCTCTCACTGCTGTGGCCTCTTCCATTGCGGAGCACAGGCTCCGGACGCGCAGGCTCAGCGGCCATGGCTCACGGGCCCAGCCGCTCCGCGGCATGTGGGATCTTCCCAGACCCGGGCACGAACCCGCGTCCCCTGCATCGGCAGGCGGACTCTCAACCACTGCGCCACCAGGGAAGCCCTCATTTACTGTATTTTTACTTTAAATGTATGTTTTTGTTAATTTATGCTTAGATATGGAGAATGGAAACTGCTGATAGGAGGGATCATCTCTAGGATGGGCTTTACAGGAGAGGACTCGTGTCTAAATTAAAATTCTCTCTAATGTTTGAATTTTTACAACAAGAAGGCATTTACTTTTGAAATCACGTATGGGAAATAAACACTGTAAATCACTGCTTAAAGATGGGCATCTCACTTGAGGGCCCTCTGGCTCTGACAGTGCTTGTGGAGAGAGGGGTCAGGTACCCTCCACTCCAGACCAGATGCTCCCCAGCAAGAGCGAGGAGGGGCAGAAGTATTTTGGGTGCAGAGCTGAGTAAAAAGAAAAGCAAGATTTGGGAGTAAAATGAAAGTAAAGCACTGACGTGGCCAGGGGTCAAGCGGGAGGCAGTGACAGCCTGGCCTCGCCTGTGTGCCGGGCGGGTGCTGGATCCCTCACAGCTGACACTGCAAACCCTCTTCTTTTCTCTCCAGAGCTGTCTGCAGTTCCTGCAGCATAAAGGTGAGGACCACCTGGGGTCAGAGCGAGGGCCCACATCTCAGGTGTCCTGCGGCCCGACCGGGCCTGTCCGGGGGTGGGCAGAGGCTCTGCTGTCTCCTGTCGGGTGATCCCTGCTCACTACTCACCTCTTCAGCTCCTTCCTCCAGAGCGATCCACTTCTACACTTCCCAAAACTGCAGTTTTTAAAGACCCTTGTAAATGGTCCCTTTTTTTAAAAATTAAATATTCTGTGTTAGTAGGCCAGTGCCAGGAGACCCGTCTCTTTCTCTAAAAGTCCTCCTTCTGACACCCCAAATTCCTTGAGTGTTTTTGGAAAGCCTCATTTTATAGCAGCTTGGGGTGTCTGCATACACGCAGGTGTGCACAGAGGTAAAGGATAATATTTGGAAGGATGTCACCCCTTTACACCTCGTCCCAGAAACAATCATCTGTTTGAGGGATTTTTACCACCACTATTTTCAAGCCCTTACTTTTCATGCTGCCACTTGGCTGTAGAGAAACCACCTCGTCAGTGTTAAGTGCTGATTACATACAGGCTGCAATGCTCCATCTTGTGTGTTGGCAGCTGCTCGGGGGGACCAGGGTGCCTGGAGTGTCTCTCTGTGTTGCAGATGAAGATGCCGTCTAAGAAGTTTGCACACATTCCCGTGTACACGCTGGGCTTCGAGAGTCCTCAGAGGGTGTCAACCGCCAAAGTCACGCTGGCACAGAGAAGAGACGCCTTCCAGTGCGTGCCTGCCCTTGGTGACGTCCCTGTGGTGGGCAGGTGTCACAGTCACCTGGAAGCTGGGCGGGGGCCTGTGTGCTGGGGTGGGGTGGGGCTGAGAGGTCAGAGCCCAGGACCCAAATTCCTCCCAAGGAAGAGCTGCTGCGGGATGGACTTTGCTCTGCCTGATGTGGGCGCGGGGGGATGTGGAGACTCGGGAGAACCCCTGACGGCCCCGTCCTGCCCCAGACCCCTGCAGGGGCCCCACTGGCGGAGCGTGGAGGAGGAGTTCCCGCACATCTACACCCACGGCTGCATCCTGAAGGACGTCTGCAGCGACTGCACCGGCTTCGTGGCGGACGTGGTGCGCTCCAGCCGCAGGAGTGTGGACGCCCTCAACACCACGCCCCGCCGCGCCCGCCAGACCCAGTCCCTCTACGTCCCGAACACCTGGACACTCGACCTCAAGTGATGGTTGTGGCCCCCTGGCCGCGGCCCCCTGGCCGCCCGGTCCGAGGTTTTTCGGGGTGCCCGGGTGGCCATGCTTCTGGGGAGGAGCCAGGCTAGTCCTGGACCAGGCGGAGAAGCCCCCGTCCTGGGGCACGGCGGCCCCCGGCCCTCGTGACGTGCATGTACATATATACATATACAGATACGTTTATATAATATATACACACAGCATATATATTTATATTCATGCTTTCTGGCCCCAGAGTTCATTTGGGGTCAGACTCACTCCAGGACCCTCCCTGGGGGAGGCTGTTTCCTCTCAGGATTCCTTGAGCAGAGCGGGGGTGGGGTGGGGGTGGGGCGGATGGGAACAGGTCTTCTCACTCAGATGCAGAGGGGGCAGGTGGGCATACAGCAGAGGGGCTCTGGGGAAGAAGGTCCTACCCGCACGTTTTCTTTTCCGGCAGCTTCCCCTCCCTGGGTGGACGTCCAGGCCGGGACAGGGGTCCTTGGTCCCCAGGGGGCTTGGAGCACCCCCCTCGCACCTGTGCTCTCCTAGCAGGGCTGTGGGCTGCGGAGGCACCTGGGAAACCTCTGAGTGGGCTAGGATTCCCCTGTTGGGCATCCCAGCCCTCCATGTGGAAGGTCTAAGGCCAAGCTCACTCCCGGCCCCCACCTGACATCCGTACCCTGGCCATCTGCCACGCAGCCAGTATCGCTGGCCTCCCGCACTCAGAGGTGCGGGGATGGTGCTGGCCTGGGGGCCCTGGCGATGCTGGCGGTCCTGGTACGGGAAGGAGCTCTGTAAATTGTACACAAGGCCACTCCTGGCCGAATAAATGTGGTCTCACAGTCTCCTGGCCGGGGTGTGCACTGAGAGCTCTGCAGTTGCAGGGGTGGGCCTGGGCTCTGAGGGGCCACCTGCCGCCTGGTGCCGTCATGACACGAGCGTGCTCAGGCCCACTCCATGATCTGGCCATCTTGGTCCTACAGCCGACCAGGGCTGTGTGTGTCTGTGTGACAGCCGCACAGCCTGCTGCCTGTCACCTCCCAGCCTGGGGACCCTTTGGCCTCATCCGCCACATCTCTACTCCTGTTCTCCAGGCAAAGGGTTCCCTCAGGGCCGGCAGGTTTGGGGGAAACGTGTGGGTGAGCACCCGGGTGCTCTGCCCACAAGGACGGGGGCTTCTATTGTCACCCCCATCTTACAGATGAGGAAACTGAGGCTCAAAGAGGTGAGGGAATTTGGCCACAGATGCACAGCTTGCCCAGGATCTTCAGCCAGGCCTATCGGATGCCAGGCTCTAAGGCCTGGCACACAGATATGGGCCCGGAGGAGGCCCCAAGGGACAGAACTTGTAACAAACGGGCCTACGGGTGAGATGCTTTCTTCAGCTAGGGTCCAGGACCCTCAATAACAATTAGAGCAGCCAGGAGAAACAGCCCGTTCCCAGCACTTGTTCTGAGTACTTCATGGGCAGGCAGTATTGTTATCCCCATTTTAAAATGAGAAAACTGGCACAGAGAGGGTAAAGAATTGTCCCCGGTCACACAACCAGCAAGGAGAAAGCACTTCCAAGGGCAGATAACCCTGCAGGTGCGGAAACAGGGCAGGTGACACTAGCAGGGCCATGCTCCCAATAGGGGGAGACCCAGGTTCTAATCCTCACAGGAACACCTTGAAATGAAAGCCCATCGGAAAACAGAATAAACCCCATTCTGGGGCAGCTGGGCTAAGCCAGGAGGGCCCACATGGCTCCAGGGTGAGGTCAGGAGGGAGGGTCCTGCTGTCCTGGCTGCTGGGGCTCACCTCCCGCCGACCCCAGGCGCAGAAAGCTGTAGTCCTGGCCCAGGGAACCCAGCCCTGCCTCCACTCACCTAATTTAGATCCTGACAGATGGAGGTCGCCCGCTCTAGAACTGTTTACAACCAAGCTTCTCGCTGAGGAACAGGTCTTCGGGAGCCCAGGGAAAGGCTCATGTTCAGAGCTGCCTGTTCAAGGAAGGCACCCCTCACAACCCCCCGGCTGCCAACTTAATAGACGGCAGGGCAGGAAGCAGCTCCTGGTGACACTCCCCTCGTTTCCACCCACAGGTGAGGCGATAAGCCTGCATAAGCTGGTCACACCTTGGAACAGCAGTGACACAGAATCTATTTAACAACTAGCCTGATCCCTGAACAATCTGAGTTTTTAGGAGGATGGTGCCCTGGAGATCCTGTATGTGCTGAGCGTGAGGCTTAGTGGCTGGATTGTGTGTGTGTGTGTGAGGCAGCAGCCACGTGCCAGCCAGCGTGAAGCAGTTCAAGATCCCGGTGACCAGTATGGCTGCCAGGCCAGCAGTGCGAGCACTGGCACACACACCTGCTTCCCTTCTGGGGCTGTGCCAGCAGTCTTCCTCATCTCAGCTCTGGAACCACAGACACAAAGGCAGACCCACATTCTACCTGGGCCATTTCCTTACTCTCTGAGTCCCAGTTTCTTTACCTATAAAGGTGAGGACGTCCACCTTCCACGGCCAGGTAAGAACTCAGGACAGGGCTTGGCGCCACAGTGAGGGTCGTCCGCGACCCTCCTCCGTCTGGGTGGGAGGGCCCCTTCCCCACACCAGACCATCCTGCCCTAGCAGGGGTTCTCAATCTGCCTGTACACTCTAAACTCCTGAAGACCTTTTTTTAAAAATGTCAATGCTAGACCCCACATCGGAATTTCTAGGGATGAGTCCTCGACCTTCACTGTAAAAATCCCCCCAGGAGATGACGACACACGGTAAGGGTGGCGAGCCTCCACCTTAGACCACGGATTCCCACACCTAGATGTACAGGAAAATCACCTGGGACGCACTAATGACGACAAAAAGCAAACGCCCAGAGCGTACCTAAGGGTCGGTTTCAGCCTGCCGTGGGAGGGGGGTCGAGATCCGCAGCTTTGGGAAGCTCCTCGGCTTGGACGCGCCTACTTTTAATGAGGACAGAACTGCCTCGCCGGCAGCCCCTGGAGGCGGCCTGCAGCGGCTGGGCGCACCCCTCCGCGACCCGCCCCCAGCTGCCGCCTGGCCCCGCCCCCGCCCCGCCCCCGTCCCCGCCCCGCCGGCCCGCACTCGCTACTGGAGGCTCGGAGCCCCGCGCCGTCCAAACGTGCCTCGCTGGCGCGCCTCCAGAAAACCCGAAGACACCGCCCAAATCGCGCGAGAACTCGCCCGGAAGTGCCTGCGCCTTCTTTGATGCCACCGCAGACAGAGAGGAAGTTCCGGAAGGCCGCAGCGCGCAGACGCGACACGCCAGACTCGCGCCCCCGTGCCTTAAGTGCGCAGGCGCGCTGTCCGCTCTCTTTTCCGCTCTTCCTTCTGCCAGTCTCTAGACGTCAGCGGCTGTTGGGTCCTATGTCGCGCCGGGCCCTCCGGAGGCTGAGGGGGGAACAGCGCGGCCAGGAGCCCCTTGGGCCCGGCGCCCTGCAGTTTGTTCTCCACGATGACGATGATGTGGAAGAAGGCCCAAAGCGGGGGCCCGGTGGCCGGCGCCCCCGGGGCCCAGGGAAGGAGGGCGTCCGAGTCAACAACCGGTTCGAGTTGGTGAGGCGTCGGGCTGCCCGGGGTGGGGGCCCGGGGTGGGGGCCCGCGGTGGGGGCGGCATGCGAAGAGGGTCCGTGACGTCATGGGGCGGGGCGACTGGGGTCTGGGCTGCAGTGGGGGGCGGGGCGAAAGGAGTGGGCGGTGGCCTGAGGCCGGGGGCGTGGCTACGTTGGCTTTGGGCTGCGGTGGGGGCGGGGCCATACGTCCGGGGGCGGGGTAAGTGGGGTCCTGGCTGCAGCTGGGTGGGCGGGGCCTGCCGTCTGTGGGCGGGGCCGCAGCTCAGTGGGCGAGGCTTCGCTCCCAGGGTCTGGGGTCGCCAACCCTCATTTCAGGGTTAAGTGTCTCCCTCGCGGTGCCGTCGCAGGGCCTTCGCAAACGATCTCGGTTGCTCCTCACAACCCAGGACTCGATGCCTCGCTCTTGCCCATCGCTGCGTCCCCGTAGCAGGTGTCTGGCACAGAGAAATAACGCCAACCCCCCCCACACCCCCGTCTCCGTAGCGCTGGCCTCAGTCTGTAATTTTGCACGTGCTCGTTCTCGCTCCCTTGACCGCCCCGAGCGGCAGGTAGCGTGTCTGCTTTGCGCACCGTGTGTCCCCAGCACCGTGCGCCCGGCGCACACTAGGGCGCGACCGCGGTTGCCGAGTGATTGGAGGAGTACCAGTAGGTGTGAAGATCGTGGAGAACACCAGCTGCCGTCTGTAAGGTCTGTTAGTCTGGCAACCGCTCCCAACTTCACATGAAGTTGGCAGGTTAGGGGCCCATCCTAAGACTGGGGCGTGTGGGCTGCCAGTCTGGTAGTTTGGTTTAGAGATTGTCCACGTTCCTCCAAGGTAAGAGGCAGCCTCACCCTGTAGTTTCTGCTGGAAGCGGGACCAAGTCCGTCTTCAAATTCTCCAGACTATCCCGCCACCTCTTCAGAGCCTCCCCGCTCCCTTGTTTCTTGCCATTTCTTTGTTTTTAATTTTTTATTATGGAAAATTTCAAACACATGCAAAAATAGAGCAGTATAAGTAACCTTCACGGGCCCCCACCCAGCTTCCACAGCTCTCCACACATGGGCGGTTTTTCCCCAGTGCTCCCATCACATCATTTATCCCTAGGTTTTCCAGTCTTTTTTTTTTTTTTTTTTTCCGGTACGCAGGCCTCTCACTGTTGTGGCCTCTCCCGTTGCGGAGCACAGGCTCCGGACGCGCAGGCTCAGCTGCCATGGCTCACGGGCCCAGCCGCACCGCGGCATGTGGGATCTTCCCGGACCGGGGCACGAACCCGCGTCCCCCACATCGGCAGGCGGACTCTCAACCACTGCGCCACCAGGGAAGCCCTCCAGTCATTTTTTGACTTCTTTCAAAACCCTCAAGGCTTCTTTCCATCCCACTTGTTAACAGGCTGAAATGGGTTTGTGCTGAAGTTGGCTGTTTTCCCTGACCATCTGTCAAGTGTACTTTCTCCTTATTCTGACATCCTCCAGGTTTAGTCTTCTTTTTTTCTCAGTCTTAAACAATGGTAACTCATTTGGAAAACGTTCACACGTTCCAGGCCCTGCTGCGATGTCGTCATGTGTCTTATGGTCTGGGAAGGTCATGTTGTCCCCATTGTACAAATGAGGTAGTAAGTGACACCCACAGTGAAATCCAGGTTCTGGGCTCTTTTTTTTTTTTTTAGTAAATTTATTTACGTATTTATTTTTGGCTGTGTTGGGTCTTTGTAGCTGTGCGCGGGCTTTCTCTAGTTGCAGCGAGCGGGGGCTACTTTTCATTGCAGTGCATGGGCTTCTCATCGTGGTGGCTTCTCTCATTGCGGAGCATGGGCTCTAGGCACGTGGGCTTCAGTAGTTGTGGCACACAGGCTCAGTAGTTGTGGCTCACGGGCTCTAGAGCACAGGCTCAGTAGTTGTGGTGCACGGGCTTAGTTGCTCTGCGGCACGTGGGATCTTCCCAGACCGGAGCTCAAACCTGTGTCCCCTGCATTGGCAGGCGGGTTCTTAACCACTGCGCCGCTGAGGAAGTCCCTAAAATTGTACTCTTAACCGTGCCCAGGTGTTTGTCTCTGAAGCAAAGTTAGCGTTCCTTTTGAAGAGGAAAGGAGGATAGATGGACAGTGGGCCAGGGTGAGGGGATAGATGAAAAAAAAAAAAAGCAGGTGCTTCTGTGTGTGAATAGAAAGAAAAAGTGCTTTTCTGGACTCCCTGTGGTATCGGTCAGGTCAGAGGGACCCAACAGCTGCCCCTGCTGAGTGCTGTGCTGTGCGTATCCTCTTCTGCTCTCCGGCAGGACCCTGGTGTTGCACAGACCTCCATCGTAGTCTGTGGATTCAAACACCATCTTTACATCATCTCTTTTAGGTGTCTCGCAGACGTCTCAGGCTCAGTGTGTCCAGACTTTAACTGCCCTCTCTGCCTCCTCCAGCCTTCCCTGTCTGTCGAGGGCAGCTCCACTCTTCTCTTGCCAAGGCCAGCAGCCTGGAATATACCCCTGACCTTTTTCTCTCACACACCACATGCAAACCCTGGTGAAGTCGTGGGTGGCTGCAGGTGTAGCACCTGCGGTGTGGCCGTTGCCTCTGCCTGGATACTTCTGACCCGGTCCCGCTCGTCCTCTTGGCCTCTGCAGCCTGTCTGGGTGCAGCAGCCACAAGGATCCTGTTAGGCCCACATCTGCTCTCAGCCCTCCTTTCTCACAGCCCCCCAGGGCCCGGATCGCCCGCCTCATGTCTCCCTGATCTTGCCCGCTCTGCTCCAGCCACAGGCCTGGAACGCAGGTCTCCCCGCTGTCCCCTCTACCCGGAACACCCCATGTTCCTGTGTTGCTTCCCCCGCTCAGGCTTCGCTCAGATGTCACCTTCTGAGTCTTGCTTACCCTCCCCAGCGATTTAAAGTTACAGCCCCTCTCCCCGTTCTTCTGATCTTTCTCCTTTTTCTCTGGAAGTTATCACAGAACAAACCCTACAAGTTACCGACGTGTTCTTTTTATCTCGTGCTGCTTGGCCCCCACTGCCGGAGAGTATCAGCTGTGTGAGAACAGAGACTTTGTTGTTCCCTCGCGTATCCCCACCCCCGGAACAGTGTCTGTTCTCGTAGGTGTGCGGAGAGGTCGCGGCATGAGTCAGTGTTTCCTCTGAGGACAGAGTGTGAGTGAGCGTCTGCACACGGGCTTTGCATCCCAGCTCCGCCTCTTCTTACCTGTGAGAACTTGGACAGGGTTCCTAGCATACACGTCGGCTCCCCTGTTTCCTGGGGATGATGTTACTTACCTCATGGGGTTGTCACGAAGAGTCAGTGAACTAACGTGTACAGCCCTTAGCCCATGCCAGGCGCACAGTACTCAGCAAATGTTGATATTACATCGTGTTGACAGCCAAGAACTTCAATAGAAACGTGTGACCCTAAGTGGATTAGAGGCGTTTCTAGGGGCTGGTACACCCCTCTCCCCCTGGGGAGTGGGAAGACACCCTTCTGTGACTTAATGGCTGGGACTGTCCTCTTTGCTGGCTCTTGGGTGAGTTTCCTTGGCCTTAGATTAGAAATCATCTTTCCTACCTCATCCAGACTGGTTTTTGAAAATCGGTTTTATTGAAATATAATTTATATGTAATAAATGCACCTGTTTTAAGGGTATAGTTTGAGTTTTGCAGCATAACGTACTGTGCAACTGTTAAAAATGGTGTTGTAAAATAGAATTTATTAGTGTTTTGGGGTCAGGGACCACTTTGACAATCTGATAGAAAACCACACAAGCTTTTAAAAACTATCAGGATTTATTCTATATCGTTGAAAAGTTTTGGCGAGGAAGATTGTTCTTTTCTGAAGATTACATGTTTATGTCTCTCTGTTTTCATGTACAATATAGTGGCCAGTCTCTGAAATAAATCTAGATTGGAAGAAATCTAAATTGTGTAATTAAATAAAAGCAAACTTGTTCCGAAGTAAAAGCGTCATTGATGAGGTTGCTCTTGTTTGACTGGAATAAGAACTGGACGTTGTTTGGTGACCGTCGACTCGCAGACATGGGTCATCTTCATGTTTGATGCCCAGTTCTGCTGGCAGCAGCAGCCAGACCCTGGATTCACATTCACAAACGCATTTGGTAACAGGTGGTATTGGAACCCCTGTAGATTTTTTCACTGCTCAAGGGCACATTTGGTCGTGGATTACAATAATGTTCTAAGATTCTTCAGGTTAGCGTCACGTCACATCACTTCTTTTGTCCTCAAGTCTGTGAGAAAAGCTTTAGCAGAGGTGGCCTCATGCATGCCAGTTTCTACCTACTGAAAGATGGTAGAAAGATGAGGCTTTGTCATCCCCGACTGCACGCCGGAGAAGAACTTCCTCAGTAATGTAAAGTTTTAATGTTTTCCCTCTTTTAATAGGAAAAATAACTTTTTTTCCCAGTAGCACTCTTAGGGGCCCTAAAACGAAAGATGTTTTTTGTTTTGTTTTGTCTTTTTCGGCCGCACCGTGTGACTTGTGGGATCTTAGTTCCCCGACCAGGGATCAAACCCGGGCCCAGCAGTGAAAGTGCCGCGTCATAACCACTGGCCTCCAGGGAAGTCCCCGAAAGGCTTATTTTTACAGAGCCAAAAACAATCTCTCAGTAAACCAAGCAGTGGATGAATGGAAACAAAAGTAAGATTTCAGCTTCTAGCCGTGGCAGAATAACTGGTACTCGAGCCGCCTTCTTGCCCTGAATAACTATCAAACTAGCAAAATGCATGAGTGAACTGTTTGCAGACATTAGACCACAAGCACTGCAGGTCCGAGGTCCCCTAGCCCCCTGTGCCGGCTTTCTGACTGGAGACACTCTCCAGAGATGAGCACAGGGAGGCTGGCCCAGCAGATCGTGGAGCTCGTGCTGAGCCAGGGAGCAGGTCAGATGTGGGGTCTGTAGAAGTCGCTGGAGTTAAGGGGGAGGGTGCTGGAGAGAAGGAGTTCCGGAAGCCTGCTCGGAGTCTTGGGCTCGATACTAAGGTGTACGGGGCCAAAATGATAAATAAATAAATTTATTTTAAAAAATTATAAAAAAATCGTAATACAGTACCCCTGTGCACCCACCAGTATGGCCAAAATGAGAGCAGCTCAAGGCTGCTGGGGCCAGCAGCTTTGGCGGGGGATGAAATTGTCCGACCGTTGGAAACAGGCCTGGCAATTCAGCATAAACCTGACGCCTCACACCCCAGCAACCACTTGTGAACACTTACCCAGAAGACTTCACAAATCTTCACAGCAGCTTAATCCACAGTAACCCCAAAACGGAAACAAAAGACTCCCAGTGGATAAACTTTATGTGGTAGAATCCATGCAAAGGAATACTGGTCACCAGGAACCAGGAGCTAACGCCTAATACAAGAGCGGGACAAGCCTCAGAAGCCGTGCACTCAGAAGACACTGACCGTGCGGGCACGGCGTCCTGGGACAGGCAGAGTCACAGTGGTGAAAACCCTAGGGTTCGCCAGCATCGGCAGGAGGCTTAGCTGGGGGTGGAATGAGGCCTGTATTTCTGGCATAACAGGAGAGTTTTGTCTCTTGATAAGAGTATAGGTTACACGGCTCTGCCAAAACTTGCCCTGTACATTCATTTCAAGAGATGTCAATTGTACCACGGTTTGGTTTTGTTTTTTAAAGAAAAAGCTTCCTACCCCCCAACAGAGATCCAGCCCCTCCCCCGTCCTCACCGAAGTGTTCATGGTGCCTTGTCCTGGGGATTCCAGAGAGCACACAGGCAGCAGACACGACCCTCTGGAAACAGGGACCCGTTGGGACCTCAAAACTGATGACCATGGCAGCTCCTGGATTGCAAGTCAGATCGACGTCAGGACGCTGGACAGCTTGGGTAGCAGCGTGGGTGGCAGCGAATCGTGCTTCTTCCCAGAGCTCTTGCCAAAGCTCCGCAGGGTCCTGCGTGCAAGAGTCAGAGTTTTGCTGTCCGTTGAAGTTGACCTTGGCGTGGAGCTCCTTATAAACTGGAATTTCTGGAAACACCTCAAGCTTCCACAGGGGGCTCAAAAATGAGAATCTTTTTTTTTTTAAGGATGTGAGCATGACTTAATAAAAGTAAAGCAGTCCCGGGCTTCCCTGGGAGGCGTCACCAGTGCTGAATGCTGGACAAAGCGTGGGGCTGTTCCTCCGGGACCCCTGCTGTGGAGAAGAACCGTCCGCGGGGCCCTCACTGCAGCTCCTCCCTTCGCACCGAGGTCCACGGCGGGGCCTGGCCTCACGGTGCTGTCCCCATCGCGGTCTGCGTGGTGCTGTCGTTACAGAAAAAGATCTGTGAATTTGCTAGACAAGCAGGCGTCACACAGCCCTGAGCTTCATCCTTGCCGCGTGGGAACCTCCGCTGGTGAAGATGCGAAACCAGGGAGCACAGACGCGCATGCGTCCCTTCCCTTGAGACTAACGTCAGAGCCCCGGGCCCCGCGGGGACAGGCAGTGGCCAGTCGCTGAGGACTTCGCCCCAGTTTTTTGTTTGTTTGCGGTACGCGGGCCTCTCACTGTTGTGGCCTCTCCCGTTGCAGAGCACAGCCTCCGGACGCGCAGGCTCAGCGGCCATGGCTCACGGGCCCAGCCGCTCCGCGGCATGTGGGATCTTCCCGGACCGGGGCACGAACCCGTGTACCCTGCATTGGCAGGCGGACTCGCAACCACTGCGCCACTAGGGAAGCCCCCCAGTTTTGTTTGGAAATCATCTCAGGGTTCTGGGGTTTAGAGTGGATTTTATTTTTATTTTTTTAGCTTTATATTTTTCGGATGTTCTGAATCTTTTATGTAGTTTTTAAAATTTATTTTTGGACCTCGGTGAACCAGGTTGCATCCCTCTGATCTGGCTCGTGAAGCGTGGTGTTGGTACTGCGTGTCGCCTCTTTTGTTTGCTGATTCATTTACTAGCAGAAGGGCCAGAACTTGTCCCGTGACTTGTCCCTGCCCCGTCTCCTCCAGAGCGAGGGTGTGAGTCTCCTGGGACCTTCCTTTCTGCATCGTGTTCCTGAGGCCTGCGTGTGCACACGAGCGTGGTTCATCCCTGTTCACCACTGTCTAAGGCTCCCCTGATGGATGCGTTACCATTCTTGTTACTGAGTATCTCCTGGGCCTTGTCTTCCCCCAGGCACTGGTCCTGTCTGCTGTGTAGAACAGCTGGCCGGAGTCCAGGTGGGAGGAGGGAAGAGTGAGGCATTAGCTGAGCGTGTGTGTTTACTCTGGGGTGGTGCTTGGTAGGGGGAGAAGTTGTCCCGTGTGGGATTCCTCATCATGTCACCCTGAGGACAGATCCCGTAGCCACACAGCGCCCCAGCGTTCTCTGGGACCATGACTGAAGTGGCCCTTGCCCCACGCTGCTGAGAGGGGAGCGTCGTGGCCACTGGGCTACTGGACATCTGTGGTCCTCCCTCTACAACCTCAGCGACCTGGAAGGTGCCCGCCCACCTTTCCCTGCAACACGCGTGCATCTGAGAGTCACCTTTTCATTTGTGACTAGGACGCACCCGTAATGCCCTTGCTCCCCCGTCTGTGTTTCCAGATAAACATCGAGGACCTCGAGGAGGTGCCCGGGGTGAACGGGGACAGGACCGACTGTCTGCTCATCGACGCCGCAGCATCGGGGAACAAAAGGAGGGCCCAGCGTGGACACTCAGAGTCCAAGAAGGATGGCGACGTGACGGACGCGGCGGTTCCCCCAGAGCAGGTGCAGCTCCCCCTACACACCCCGTTGGCATTCTCTGAGGGCCATTTTGTGAATTGCCCGGCTGCCCCCAGACTTCCTTGGGAGCCCTTATCAGATTGTCTTGGAGTCCTCAAGACTGGTGGCGGCTGGCGAGGGGCCACAGTCCGGGTCCCCTAGACACGTCTCCCTGGCACGAGGCCTGCCCCCTCTGTTTTGGGAGAGTGCCCTTCTGCCCAGGTCGGGTGTGTTCTTTGCGACTGTGTGTCTGCAGCTCGGGCCGGGTGGACCAGGGCCCTTGGCGGGTGCCCTTGAAGAGACACATAGGCCAGGTCAGGGTTGGGTGTGGCACCTGAGCAGCACGGTGAGGAAGGGGGTCCCTGTAGGAGGCTCTTTGTCACTCACCCAGCAAGTGCTCACTGCGAGCCAGTCTGTGCCCCCCAGGGACCTCTGGTGCAGCTGGGCCCTCGACTGGTCTTGGGGTGCCGGGGGGCTTCCTCGAGGACCTTCACACTGATGGAAGGTGGTGGCCGGGGGAAGGCACGAGCGGTCTTGAGGTGGGGGGACTGCAGGTGTGGCGGCCTGCGGTGCGGAGCCCTGGGCTCCAGGCCGGCTGAGTGTGGCAGAGAGTGGTTGACACGGTGACGGGTGAGAGCGGAGGGCAGGTGGGCGGAGGGTCCAGACCCCGTGAGTGGTCAGGGAGACCTCAGAAAGGTGGGGGCCAGCCAGAGTCAGGGAGACCAGTGGGAGGTGTCAGCTGCTGGAGAGAAGTGGATGTGTTCATAGGACATTCAGAAGGTGGACGGCAGGGCGGTGGGCCTGTTGCTCTGTCTTCCTGCAGCTGGCTGTCCCCCTGCAGCTGGCTGCTCTAGTTCTTGGATTTAAGATGTCATTGTGTCTTTCCATTGACCGAAATGAGCTTCTTTTGTCAGTCTAATACAAGTGGCAAACTCCGCAAGAAGAAAAGGAAACAGAAAAATAAGAAAAACGCTGCAGGAGAAAGCTCGGTATGTGTGGCTGGTGGATTTGCTCTCTGTGTTCTTTTCGGAATGTTTCTTGAGGGGGTGTTGAAAACATTTCGTTTTTTCTTGATATTTTATTTGACTAATTCAGAGGTCAGGGGAAATTACCAAATTTGTTCCCTTCGATCCTTGAGGGTTAGAGCCCATCTCCGTGCTTTCCATTTTCTAGCAAACGTCTGAAATGATGCTCTTCCGTTGGCAGAGTCCCTTCCTGGTCTGTGATTCTGACTGTTCCTCTTACGAAGCATCTCTTCTTTTTTCTAAATGTACGTGCAGTACAGGGTGTTCAGATTGGACTGTCTTTCAGGAAGGAAACACAATATAATACTTGTTCTTTGTAAGAGTAAATCTTGCTATTGATGGTTACTTACAAAGTCAGCAAGTCAGTGTGGTAGTGAACATGTCATCTGGGGACTTGCAGGAGAATGGACTGGAGGACATCGACCGCATCCTGGAGAGGATTGAGGATGCCAGCGGCTCCAGCCGCCCAGGCCCGCCCCCACTGAGTGCCAAGAAGCATGTCCTGTACGTGGAGCACAGGTGTGGCTTCGCCGAGTGAGGAGCGCTCGTCTTCGGGGACAGAGGGGAGGGGACGGGGCAGCCCTGACCTTCCAGGACCTTTCTCTAGCTCTGCGTGTCTGGGAACGTTCTTTCTTGAGCTGCATTAAAGCTGCCATTCGGGGGTGAATTTTCCACCCCCTGTTCCTGTAGGTGCTTAATGAAACCCCGTCCCTACCGCAGACTGTTGCCAGCATTCAAAATCAGCCACCTTCCTTCCTAAGCCAGTGAAGACCCCTCGATCTCATGCCCGGGCTCACGCTGCTCTGACTCGGCCTGGCGAGTGGTGGCCGGTCTCGGCCACGGGCCGTGTGGTTGCAGAGAAATCAGGCCTGCTGGAGAGCCGCTCTCCATGCTGGGTCCTTATGTGACTTTCTGACATTCTCAGGATCGTTGTTAACACACTCAATTTCATTTTTCTCTGTAAAATTTTCAATTCTCTAGACACTTGAATCCAGACACGGAACTGAAAAGGTATTTTGGTGCCCGAGCCGTCCTGGGGGAGCAGAGGTAAGACCAACACTGCTGTGTTCTCAGCTGAGGGAAGGGAAGGGAGGGTGTTTACAGCCACAGTGAGAAAGGAAGCCCACGGGACCCGAAGGGGAGTCGAGGAGAAGTCGCGTGGCCTTGTCTGTGGGTGTCGGGCTCCATCACGCACTGCCTGCTCTCCCCCGCGAGTCCTAGTTTTACAAAGATTCTGAAGTTTGAGCTTCTGGCCTTGAAATCTTAGCCAGATTCATTTTTGCTTTTCAGTTGAGAGCAATACCGATGTGGGGTTTGGGTTTTGCGATAAGTTTGACCTTCGTGAACGTGAGTTCTGGGGGCTGGTGCCGTGCAGTCAGCGCCGCGGGAGCATCCGGGGCATGGGGATCCCAGACCTCCCGTGGGAAGGGGGCTCTTCTGCCTGGGCTGCTCCCTCGCAGGGCCCAGCCCCGACTGTGGGAGCTTTCCCTCGGCAGAGGCTTATGAAAAAGAGCTGCTTATTCAAGCAGTTCCGAGCCGTCGCCCTTGCCTCCCACAGATGACCCTTCAAGGCTGTTTGCTGCGCCTCCTGGGCCCCGTGCACATGTCTTGTTTCCTGGGGCCGTAGGGTTCTTCTATCTCTTACACGCCTGGTTTGCAGGCTGGGTCCTGAGCACCATTTACCCTGCACTACTGTGCCAGCAGCAGCAGCGCCAGCAGCATGGGGGGAGCAGGCACCCCGGGCACAGGTGTCGGGGTGCACTTGGCTGCAGTGCCTGCTGGCACTTGGCGCGAGGGTGCCCGGGAGGGGTGTCACCCGCTGCCCCCCGTCTGCGTGCTGCTTCCTCCTCGGATCCTTGGCAGGTGTAGGAGGCTTTCAAGTCTGTCATAATGTGAAGACGAAGAATAGTCTCCATGTGTTTGTGTTTTTGGTCTTTTTTGAATTGGGGTGTAGTTGTTTTACACTGTTGCATAGTCTCCGCGTTTTTGGTCTTTTTTGAATTGGGGTGTAGTTGTTTTACACTGTTGTATAGTCTCCACGTTTTTGACTTCTGTTGTTGTTTTGTTTTGGCCGTGCCGGGTGGCATGAGGGATCTTGGTTCCCCAGCCAGGGGTTGAACCCATGCCCCCTGCGGTGGAAGTGCAGTGTCTTAACCGCTGGGCCACCAGGGAAGCCCCTGACTTCTATTTGTTTGATTTTGAGTGAGGTTGAGGAATTTTTTCATGTCATTCGCTCACACTTTCCTTGTATTTCTCATTGCATTTGCTGTATAATTTGCTTTTATTTTTGGTGTAAAGTTACTCAGGACAGAAGGGTCTCTGACTTTGTCTTCTTTTTTGGAATATTAATGAAAAACACTTTAACTCGAAATGTTCCCCTTTTTTACCTGTATTGCCCTGGGACCTTCCACCCCAACCCGCCCTCGCTTCCTTTGCGTCTGCCTGGTCTGTCTATACATGTTCGCCTGGTCTTATTTCTGTGCATATTACACTTACTACTAGTAGTTAGTTCATCGTAACTGCACTTACTGTTTTTCGCAGTGTTACTATAGTTGTTGTTTATCACGTTTCCTTCCTTAAACAATGAAGTCCTGTGTGTGGGCTACCTTGAGAAGCCGTGGTCCCTCCTCGTCCCCTCGGGATCCCAGGTGCCGTGTGTGCTGCTCCCTGCCGGGTCCTCCCATCTGGACCTCCTCTGCCGCTGGTGTCTGCTCCCCCGTTGGTGCCCCACCTCCCAGTGGCAGCCTCTTCTGCATGGACGGCTCACTGCAGGGCTGGACCATCCCTGGGATTCCAGACAGGACAGTTCTGAGCATCCAGTTAATTCTCCTTTTTTTCACAATTACCAATTACCCAGAATCATCCCACATTTTAGTTTCCTTCAGATTTTGACCATGGTTTTCTTGAAGAGTTGTTTTTTCTCCTGCAGTTTTTTACTTTTATTTCATCCCATTCCTAACACAATCCAGATTTTTACTCAATTTTTTTCTTAATGAAGTAGTTCATATTATCAAAAAAGGTATACAGCGTAATATACATGGGTCCACTTGGCCACTACTCAGCTCAAGAAATAAAGCATCAGTGATAGAGCAGAAAGCCCTCGGTGTGACCACGGCTGTGGGGAGGGGCTCGCACCTGCAGCAGAGACCCCCGAATGAGAGAGCCGCAGCACCGAGCCTGAGGGAGGGAGCTGGGCCGGCCCCGCTGCCCGCTCGTGCTCCTGTGTCTGGCTGGCTTTCTTCCAAAAGTGTGTGGGTGTTTGCTGCTGATGCCCCATCTCCGTTGCTTGTCGGGGTGGGGCCTCCTGAGAGGGCAGATGAGAAGGGCCCTCTGCCCCGCGCAGCCGCGTTGTCCATGGGAAGGCAGCTCATTTGTGTCCGCGGGTCACTGCCGGCTCGCTCTCACCTTGTCGTCTTCACGTTAGGTTCTCACCTTCTGTTTCTTTTCTCCCTTTCCTAACGTTTTGCTGGACTACGGGTTTCCTGTTTTTCTTCCCTCTTCCGTGGTGGTTTGGTTGATCGGATCGCAGTCTGCCGTCTCGTCCGGCAGGGTGACGGCCGTTGTCAAGGCGGTTTGCGTTCTGTCCTTGTCCTGCCCTTGCCCGCAAGGGTCCGGCAGCACGGAGGTAAAGCCGTACCCTGTTTCTCCTCAGGCCGCGGCAGAGACAGCGCGTGTACCCCAAGTGTACGTGGCTGACCACCCCTAAGAGCGCCTGGCCCCGGTACACCAAACCAGGTGAGGGCGCGGGGCTGCAGGGCCACGCCTCTGTGTGTGCAGAGCCAGCGTGCGTGTGTGCGGCCGAGGGCCCTGCGTGGGGCTGGGGGGAGCCCCCTGTCTGGGCACAGACCCCACCCGCCTTGTGTTTTCCTGGCCATGTGCAATCCGCGTTGCTCCACCTTCTTCCTTTGTGCTGTGGCTCCTACGCCATAGGAAGCAATCGAGTTCGTTTGTAAACGGTGATATTTTATATGTTGTTGCAAACTGGAGAGTGGTTTAATAATTAATAATTTAAAGAAAATTAACATTCGTTTAATAATTTAAATTAGTAATTTAAAGAAAACCAGCAGCAGTGCAGAAAGGTTTGGGTGCAGGGTCATGCCCTGCTGGGGGGGCTTGGCTGTGTGGCATCCAGGATCAGGGGGCCCCGGGGCCTGGGATGCCCTGCGAGACCCCCTGTGCTCAGCGAGGACACGGGAAGCCATGGCCCTAGTGGGCATCTCACCCTCCTTCTCCTTCACTCCCATGTTCCCAGCAGCGGCCCCTGAGCACAGGCAGAGAGAGGGGCTCATTGCCACGGGGTCCTGTAGGGCTGCCCCTTTAGGAGGGTGTCGCCAGGGGCGTCCGGGACCCTGACCGGTCTCCTGAAGGTGACGAAGGGAGATGAAGTTGTCAGGCTCCTGAGAAGACCCTGGACCCCGTCCACCCAGAGTCAGCGCAAGAAGCAGAGAGAGGACGTCGTGGCTTAGCAGTCCCTGTCGTCTCGAGGCCTGGCAGTGGCCCCTGCGCCCTGTCCCACGCCCGCCTGCATCATGGCTCTAAGCAGACAGTGTCTGGGGCTGACCGGATGGGGTGGGGGAGGCGGGCTGTGCGTGTCCCCTCCCTGTTGTCCTGGGATGTCGCTGCTCCGTCCATGCTCCTGGGGGGAGGCACGTCTTCACAGGAAAGGTGTAGAGGCGCGTGTTGCTGGTGTGGCCCAAGCTGCGGGCAGTCCGCCCTGGGCATCCTGACGCAGGCACCCCCCACCACCCCAGGTCTGTCGATGCGGCTGCTAGAGTCTAGGAAAGGCCGCTCAGCCTTCGCCTTTGAGCACAGTGAAGAGTACCAGCAGACGCAGCACAGGTTCCTGGCCGCCGTGGAGTCCATGGAGCCCAACAACATGGTGGTGCGCGGGCACCCTGTGGGGTCGTGGAGGCGCGGCGCGAGCCGAGCTGCCGGAGGTGGGGCCGGGGCCTTCCTGGGCCTCGTCCCATCAGCTTCCTCCTGCCTCACAGGTCCTGCTGCAGACCAGCCCCTATCACGTGGACTCGCTCCTGCAACTCAGTGACGCCTGCCGCTTCCAGGAGGACCAGGAGATGGCGCGGGACCTCGTGGGTAAGGCCTAGCAGGCGGCCCCACCTCAGCTGTTGGGGATGTGGTGGGTTTGCCAGGATGTTCTTTAAGTAACAGCTTTATTGAGATAAAATTCATCTACCGTGAAATTCGCCCCTTTAGAGCCTACAGTTCCTTGGTTTTTAGTATATGCAGACTCGTACAGCCTCATCCGTGTTGCTTCTGGGTCACTTCCACCATGTGCGAAAGAAACCCGCCTCCCCTAGCCCCTGGCAACCGCCGGTCCGCCCTCTGTCTCCGGACTTTCCTGTAAATGGAATCACGACACGCGTCTCCATCTGGCTTCTGTCATTTACCGTGATGTTCTCAGTGTTCACCTGTGTGAGCCGTGTGTCAGGACGTCATTCCTTTTGTGAGGATGTATGGTCCACGTCTCGTGGCCTGTTTCCACCCTCGGCTCCTGAAGATCAGCCCCTGGGGGTGCGTGGGCTTCAGGGGAGGCGTGTGGTTCCTCCGGCCGGAGCGGGTGTGGCCAGGTCACACCTCTGTGGTTGACGTGATCCCCGTGGGCACGTCCTCGCCCGTCACTTTCCAAGTCCTAGTCTCGTGGCCACCTCCCTTCTGGAGCTTTCCTCAGGAGCCACAGAGGACGGGTTTGCAGCCACCGCGCAGAGGCTGACAGCCGCCCCGTGTCTGTCGCCTGCAGAGCGCGCGCTGTACAGCATGGAGTGTGCCTTCCACCCCTTGTTCAGCCTCACCAGCGGGACCTGCCGGCTGGACTACCGCAGGCCCGAGAACAGGTGAGCCGGCCACCCAGCGTTCATAGGCGCACACCATCTTCCCTCGCGAGTGTGTCATAGGCGTCACAGGTGACGTGGGTGCTAGGGTGGGCGCACGGGGGGCAGGTGCCACGGAACTGTCCACGAGGGGTCCCGCTGGGGTCCCAGGGCTTCGTGCTGTGTTTAAAGCTTAAATGCAGGAGGGCTGGACCTGAGGGTGGACGGATCAGGCTGGCCTGGGGTTTAAATTTGTCCACGTTAGGAGGGAGCCTCGCCAGCCACCTCACCGCCATGGGACCTGTAGTCGTGTTTCCTTGCGTGTTTGGACTCAGTCCGCAGCCCACGCGTTTGGGATCCTCGGGAACGCCTTGCGGGCAGCAGCGTGAACGCAGCCCCACCGTGTTCCTGTCACGCACGCCCGTGGGACCCTCTTCCTGCAGACTCTCTTGCCCCGAAGCCCCTGTTCTCAGCAGCGCAGGCCTGAGCGGATGCCGCGGCCTCACTGCTGACCTCAGCCTCTAGCCTCTCACCCACCGCCTGCTCCTCAGGGCCTTGCAGGCCTGGGCACGCTCTCCACTCCGGGCGCCCCCACCCCCCCACCCCCCCACCCCCCGTGGTCTCCGGCCGTCCTGGGTCGTGTCCCTTGTAGGATGTGTTCTCCGGCTTGGGGGCTGTCGTGGGCCCCAGGGCACAGTGACCCCCACTGCACAGATTGTCTGCAGGGCGTGTGGGGTCCGAATTTTCTCTCTTGCTTCTAGTTGTGTGGGCTTTGTCTCTCCAATGAAATTCTTAGTTCTTTGCGATGCTATAAAATACTAGCGTCCCCAGGCATTAACAGGGCAGGAGCCGCTGATCAAAGCGGCAGTCCACCAGGGTAGATCTAGACGGTCGACACGGCAGCAGATTCTAACTCTCTTCCCTTAAAGGATAGTTTTTTTAAAAAATGCCCAAGAAGATGCAGATCTCCACGAACAAATAGGCTTGGTTTTTTGTCCGTGCACACACATGTGACCGCAAACAACAAGCAGAGTCACCTTCTCTGCAGACAGGACCCTGGCGAACGTTCACGCTGATTAGGCCACACGGGAAATGCCGGCGAAGCCCGCGGGCAGAGGGTGGACGCAGTGCCGGACGAGGCGCCAGGCGACGTGCTCTGCTGCCTGCCGTGCTCTCATTCACGAGGAACTGTCTTGGGTCTAGGAGCTTCTACCTGGCCCTCTACAAGCAGATGAGCTTCCTGGAGAAGCGGGGCTGCCCACGCACGGCGCTGGAGTACTGCAAGCTCATCCTCAGGTAGGGCTGCCGCCCGCTCCCCTCCCTCCCGGGCCACGGCCTGTGGGCGTCCGCGCCGGCCCACTGTGGGTTTTGTCTCCCTCTGCTCGCCGTGCTGCCTCCGGAAGCCTTGAGCCGGACGAGGACCCCCTGTGCATGCTGCTGCTGCTCGACCACCTGGCCTTAAGGGCACGGAGCTACGAGTACCTGATCCGCCTCTTCCAGGAGTGGGAGGTGGGTGTGAGCACACACCAGGCCGGGCAGGGATGCCAGGGGAGGGGCCGGGGCTCCAGGCGGGGCTGGGACGCCAGGGGAGGGGCCGGGGCTCCAGGCGGGGCTGGGACGCCAGGGGAGGGTCCGGCGCTCCAGGTGGAGCAGGGACGCCAGGGGAGGGTCCGGTGCTCCAGGTGGAGCAGGGACGCCAGGGGAGGGTCCGGTGCTCCAGGCAGAGCAGGGACGCCAGGGGAGGGTTGGGGGCTCCAGGCGGGGCTGGGACTCCACGGGGAGTGTCCGGCCCTCCAGGTGGAGCAGGGACGCCAGGGGAGGGTCCGGGGCTCCAGGCGGGGCTGGGACGCCAGGGGAGGGTCCTGGGCAGACCCCAGGGGGCCTGCCTTGCCGCCTGCTTGCACGTGAGCGCAAGCGTGCAGAGGGAGCCGTGAGGTGGGGGAGGCCACCGCGGCTCGACCCCTCGACGCGTTGGTGCGCGTGAGGTCTGAGACGGGCAGGAGGCAGGCCATCGGCTGTCTCGTTAATAACCTGCATTTCGCATCCTGGTGGTGCTGTTTTAGATACGCGGGTTATAGATGATGTAGGAATGTGCATTTCACCGGTTTTCTTCTTAATCTGGCTGCTGTAAGATGAAGGCTGGCGCTGTGCTCCCGTTGGGTGGCACCGTCTCGGGGACACGTCTAGCGGGGGGCGGGGCAAGGAGGTGACAGCCTTTTATTTATTCTGTGCTTGAATTTCTTCACAGCACGTGTTGGTGTGTAGTTGAAAGACAGCTACGTAAATTATTTTGAATTCTGGATCATGTGGCCTGGTTGGGCGAGGATTCCCCAGTGCGGGATCTAGTTCACACAGGTTCCTGGAGTTCACAGAAATGCAGCTGCTGGGCGCCGCCCACGGTGGGGCTGCAGCAGGACGTCTGGGGGGCGGGGGGGGGGGGGGGTTGGGCGGAGGTTACAGAAGTCTCCAGAGACCGTGCTGTCACGTGACAGAGCATCGAGTCGTGTGCATCTGCGATGTAGGCGTGGGGAGGGAGGCGAGAACAGACGTGGAGGTGGGCCGGCCCCACCCCCCAGAGGACCCCGGCCCCTGCCTGACGCTGAGCCGTTGGAAGGTGGGCGTCCACTCTTCCCGCCCACCTGGCCTGGGTCTGACCGCACACCCCCAGGTCCTTTTATTTGCCTTCTGTGCACGGAGAAGGGGCACAGCGCACCCAGGGACATCCAGGCGCCCGTGAGCTCTGCCTTTCTCGTCTGCGCCACCTTGAAACGCCCAAACCCCTTGTAGGCTCATCGGAACCTGTCCCAGCTCCCAAATTTCGCCTTCTCTGTGCCGCTGGCGCATTTCCTGCTGAGTCAGCAGGCAGACCTCCCCGACCAGGAGCTGAGCTCTGCGAGGGAGAAGGCCTCTCTCTTGATCCAGCAGGCGCTCATCATGTTCCCTGGAGGTGGGTGTGTCCCCGCAGCCCCCCGTGGGCACGGATGGGTCCCAGCGCTTGTCCCAAGCTCTTGGGAAGATGCATGTTCCAGCGGGGCCTTCAGGCGCTAACTTTGCTGTCAGAGCACCTGGAGGTTTTAGGGTGTCCTTAGATATTAACAGTTCAAGTAAAACTTACCACCTGAAGTAGACGCATTTTCTCTGGCGGTGGGCTGGGTGTGAGAGAAAACGGGGCCAGGAGGGGCCAGGTCAGCAAAGTGGGTGTCTGTCCTCGTCCTCGAGTCCCAGTTCTCACTGGGGTGAGGAGCTCAGAGTTAGGTTCGTCCTGGGTCCTCTCGGGTGACCTGCTGGTTAACATGGGCCCCTAAAGTTGTGGGTGTGTGGACGGGAAGAGGGCTCACGGCCCCTGTGCTGGGCGACATTCTCAAAGGGTCTGTGACCTGAGAGAGGAGCCCACTGCCCTCTCAGGCCCTGGTGGGGCTGGGGTCAGGACCGCGTGCAGCTCCGCAGGGGCTGGGCCGTGCAGCTTGGGCCCTCGGGCTCCATCCCTGGCGGTGAGCCTCCCTGTGGGCAGCCGGGGTGACGCCTGGTCGCTCGGGGCTCCCGGCAGACAGCGTCCTCAGCCAGCCCCTCCCTATCATCTCAGCTGGGCTCCATCCACACAGGGGCTGCGTGGCCGGCTCTGAGCCGTGTTGGCCCTTCCCGACGAGGCCCCTGACGGGGTGTTAAGGCCCTGCATGGGGGGCTGTGGCCGCCAGCAGGGCCTGCTCGCCAACCCAGAGTCTACCTCCATCATCCAGGAAGCTCCCTGTCAGGCCCGTGGCTTTTAGTGGAGCCCGTCCCTGGGAGAGCGTTGGGGCAGGGGTTCTCTATGATGAGAGCATCCAGTGCACGTGCTCAGGGCTCCTCCGTGAGTCCCCTCGGGTGCAGGTGGGGCCGCAGGGCAGCGGGACGGACAGCCCTCCGTGGCGGCAGGGGCCCCTGGGCTGGTGTGGGAGAGCGGCCTCCCCTGCCCCTCAGCCCTGGCCTTGCGGGCGTGACGGTCCTGCTTCCCCCGCAGTGCTCATGCCTCTGCTCGAGTACTGCAGCGTGCGCCCCGACGCCACCGTGGCCGCACACCGCTTCTTCGGACCTGACGCCGAGATAAGGTACAGACTGGTGGGCGCCCTGGGCAGGGGGCGGGCCTGGGTGGCGGGACTGTCCTCCCTGCAGGGACTCTGGGGCCCTGGCCATGTGGGCATCAGCCTGGCCTGTTGGACACAGCGGGGGCACTGGGGCTGTAACGTCCTTGCAGCCGTGAGTGTGGTTCAGACGCCTGTATTGGCACCTGCTGCCTTTTAAAATTTCTCGTAAAACGTGAAGAAACATGTGGGACTTGGGAGCCAGCCACCTCAAGCCCGGTCAGGAAACCGGGGCGGGCTCTCCGGTGTCTGTGCGCACGGGTGTTTGCGTTCTCCTCGTGTTTAGATTTTGATCGAGGAACTTGTTCTTAGTAAGGACGCTGCACAGAAGCAAATGCCTGTGTGCCCTGCCTCGGGGTCCCTTTCCCTTGTCGGCAGCCCCCTCTGGGCAGCCTCTTTCCCCTCCAGGTCGCCAGCACGCCCTGGATGCCCACAGGCACCGGCGGGCGCGTGGAGCCTGGGCCCGTGGGGGTCTCACAGGCCCCACTGCCCACAGCCAGCCCCCTGCCCTGAGCCAGCTGGTAAGCCTGTACCTCGGGAGGTCCCACTTCCTCTGGAAGGAGCCGGCCACCATGAGCTGGCTGGAGGAGAACGTGCACGAGGTTCTGCAGGCGGTGGACGCCGGGGACCCTGCCGTGGAGGCGTGTGAGAACAGGTGAGCCTGGGGCCGGGGTGTGGGCACTGCTCTCAGGACCAGGCCCATCTTGCGGGCGGCGCAGGGCTGTGGCTGCCTCCACCACTGCCCCTCGTCTCCCTGGGCCCTAGGCGCAAGGTGCTGTACCAGCGTGCACCCAGAAACATCCACCGCCACGTGGTCCTGTCGGAGATCAAGGAAGCCATTGCCGCCCTACCTCCGGTAAGGGAGCAGGCTGGACTCGGGCTTCTTCCTGCCGGCAGCTCTGCCCCCGGGTTGGGGTCACGGGCAGAGGCCCCTCCCCTCACAGACACTTGCGTTCTGAGAGGCAGAGCTGAGCCTGCAGCTTTCCGTGACCTTATGGGGCTCAGAGCGGTGACCTGGTGACTCGGAGCCCTGAGGCCAGTAGCTGGCAACCTGGGAGTGAGGCCCTGACATTTTGCAGGGCGGTCACAGCATGTGTGAGCGGAGGTCTTGTGGTTCCCACACCCGCGCCGGTCCCTGGGCTCATCCCAGTCCTCTGAGCGGGCCGGATGAGCGTCCTGCTGGAGGAGGGGCCCTTCTCCCCCTCGCCCAGGCTTTTAGTACAGGGAACGCAGCCTCGCAAACAAGGGCCGTTCCGTCAGACCGTTCCCACTCCCAGCAGAAAGGCCTGGTGCAGAGTGGAATCGGCTGAAAGTCGCCCCTCTGCTCTCTGCCTTTCTGAAGGATGTGAGCACGCAGTCTGTGCTGGGCTATGACCCTTTGCCTCCCTTGGACACCATCTACTCCTACGTCAGACCGGAGAGGTACTTCCTGCCCTGCTCCTTTGCCCACACGGCTCCGAGGTCAGTGCTGGGGCTCGGGGGGTCTTGCTGCCTCAGAGTCCAGCCCTCAGAGAATATGGTGATCTGGGGTCACGGATCAGCTGTTGCAGGCCATGTGTTTTCACGTATTTGTCCAGCTAAGGCCATTCCTCTGTCAGGTTCTGGAGCAAGTGGTGGAGATAGGGTAGGAAGCAGTTGTAGAATCCGGCAACACATGTAAAATCAGAACTGCAGTAAGAACCTGCGAGGAAACAGCGGGTGAGCCTGACATGTGAAAGGCGGCTGGTGTCCAGCAGGAGCCTCAGCCTGTGCGGAGGCCCCGCCGGGGACGAGTGTCTGGCAGTCAGGCCGGGACGCAGAAGGCCCCGAGGCCCAGCCAGGAGAGCAGGGGCGGGCACCGCGGTGCCGAGTCTGCAGGCTGCCTTCAGAATCGGCTCATACGAATGCTTTCTTCCCCCTTTCCTTCCGGCCTTTAAAGCTTTACGTTAAGTAATTGCTTTACTTCACGTAGAGCCCGTGGTCACAGAGTCACCGACCTGGGAGAGTCACAGACAGACTTTCTCGTTTCCAGGCTTCAGGCGGACGTACTTTGTAGAATGAAGTCCTTTTTATTCTCTGCTGAATCATAAAAGTTAAGAGTGCGCATTCACGGGGAAATACAGTCCCCAGTTAAATGCTCAACAGGTTAAGATGAAAATTATTAATGATCAGTGTCTGTGGCTTCAACACCAAGCTGACGTGCTGGGCGTGGTCACACTGAGGATGGCTGGGTGCTGTGCTGGCTCCAGGCGCCCGGAAAGTCCAGGAGGGCCCCCCCCCCCGACGCATGCCCTAGAATCTTCTCTCCACTCCTCAGCTCTGAGCGAAGGACACTTTGAAACAGCTTTTCTCAAGAGTGAGTGGGGCTTGGCTGCAGCGGCCCCACTCTCCACTCAACTGGCCACGTTCCGAAGGCCAGCCCCATGCTGGACCCCCTGCACCTCAGGCCTGAGTCATCCCCCTGCCGTCCCCGCCCCCTCTCTCCCCAGCCGCCGCGGGGGCTGCCCACGTGGCCCCGCCAGGGCCTTTCTGACCGTCCTGACTCCCCTTCCAGGCTCAGCCCTGTCAGCCATGGAAACACCATTGCCCTCTTCTTCCGCTCCTTGTTGCCGAACTACACCGTGGAGGTACGTGGAGCCCAGCACGTGGGGGCCGCCAGCCTGAGACCGGGTGTCGGGTCCTGGGGCGGGGGGCTGGGCGGGGGCTCGTCCTGGCAGGCGCGGCTCAGACGAGTCTCTTTGCTGCAGGGGGAGCGGCCAGAGGACGGAGGGGCCGGGGGTCCACACCTTGACCAGGGCTTGAACAGGCTGATGCTGGCCTTGCGGGACATGATGGCCAACTTCCACTTCCACGACTTGGAGGTGCCGCGCGAGGACCACCTCGAGGGCGACGAGTGGGACTGAGGCATGGGCGGGGCCCCAGCGCTGTGCAGTTATGTTCCTGATTGTGTGCTGGTCGGATCGGCCAGGTCCCCGACCTAGAAGTGCTGCTGTGTTGTCCACCTGCCTCTGCTGTTCTATAAACGTGAACGGGTTGCGCTCTGCCCGGCGTGAGCTCTTCCTTCCCGGCGCTGCGGTCGGCGCCCCCAGATCCTCACACCCCCCAAGGCTCCCCCGGAGCGTGCCCCGCGGCCACTCACGGCAGAGCCCCAACCCTGGGCAGGACCTCCCCGCCGCTGCGCTGCTGGCCCGGGGCATCGCAGAGCCAGAATCCATGCTCGCTTCAGTGAGCGCCGTCGGTGGGGAGGCCGAGAGGTGTGTTTTGGAAAGAACGCTTGTCTTGGCAGCTCTGGGGGGTGTACGTGGCAGAGACTGGGGGGCACTTGATCCAGGGGTGAACGGACCGCAGGCTGGGGAGGGTGAAGGGGTGGGACCTGGTGCTCTTGAGTGACAGCTCAGAACCACACGGGCTGCCTGTGACTAAGGATCCTGTTTGGTTCTGGAATGACCCAGGCCACCAAGGTTGTGAGCCCCACGTGCTACCCTGTACACTGGGCACCCTCCCAGCCCTGACCTCCACCCACAGAGGCTGCCCGTGTGCTCCAGGGTGCGTTTGGGGCCCCAGGCCGGTCAGTGTGGCAGGAAGTGTGACCCAGCCATCTCCAACATGCACCCAAGTCCTGGTCCGTCGGCCCATCTTCCAGGAGGTCTGTGGCATCCTGATCGTGATGTGGGGTCACCTACTGCAGAGGCCTGTGAGGTCATCCTTCCAGCTGTTCCCGAGTCGGGGGCGCCTCTGTGCCTTGAACACCCGTGGCAAGGACAGGGCCCTGCAGACGTGGTTACCCCTCCCACCATCCACAGCCAGCTCGGAGACCGAGCCTGCCCTAGAACCACATGGTCTCCACCAGGGTGGCCTGTGATGAACTTCAGCAAGTAAGACAGTCTGCTGGGTGTCTTCTGGGAAGGGGATTGATCTCTGAAAATGACAGGCAAGCAAGGAGAGCTTGGCGCCCTACCTCTTCCAACCTTAAATACATTTAGGTGAGGGTGTGATGTGTGGCGCTACGGCAGCCATCTTGCAACCAGGAATCCAACTTTAAAATGAAGAGCCAGTGTCCTGGGGATAGTGAAGCAGAGGCTGGGCCCAGGAGGTGATGAAACTGCTCACCCCCCAGGCCTGGTGCCCACCCAGTGCTCTGTCGTGCTGCTCCGTCTAATGGGGGTGAGAAGACAGCCAAGGCCCTCACATCTAGGCACCTGCTGTAAAGGCTCAGCTGACCACTCAGGCCTTGTGCTGCTCGTGCATTGCTGATGGGTTGTGCTCTTTCCCATCAAGTCACACCCCACCTCAGGTCTTCAGCATGGGCACCAAAGGGTGGGCACAAAGGCCCCTCCTTTCCCTGCGTTAAAGGAAACTAGACAACCCTGGAACCCAGACCCTATGACCCAGCTCTGGGCTAGGTCTTCCTGAGATCTCTCCGTGGTGAGGGGAGGGGGCAGGGGCGCTGGCTGCACTCCCTGTGGCTGCTGTGAGGGGACCCCCATCGGGGGACCCCCATGAAGGCAGGCCTAGCCGGTGTGGCCGTGGCTAGACAGGGGCGCCCCTGGGCTCTGCAGGCAGAAGCTCCTCAGGCTCCAGCTCCCACGAGCTCCCTCACATGGTGAGCCTTCGTGTGCTGCGGGCCTGACCCTGTTCTGGTGCTGGGGACCCAGCACTGAGACAATTCCTGCTCTCACAGCCTCATGAGTGGTCGGCACGTGGTCTCATGTGGTATGTCCTCTGAGGAGGTGGCCGTCCCCCCCCACCTGTCTCTGGCCAGTCCTCGCTTGCTTTCTTCCGGGGGCACTGGAGGTCGAGTGGGTAGGACTGGCTGCAGGGTTAGCTGTGGTTTCACGTGGCCGTTTCCCAGGACTGTGACCAATCGCAGCTCAGCTGTACCTGCTCTCCCCCTCCCTCGGGGTGAGAACCAGACAGGGAGTCTCGAGGCCTCCCCAGGAAGGGGGCTGTGGTCTCATGGCAAAGGCCGCCCAGTTCTCCTGGCCTTTGAAGTCTCAGGCTGGGGGCGCTGGGTCTGGGGAGGCGCAGCAATCTCAAAGGCCTCATTTATGGAGCCGTGATGACATGTAAGCTAGAGGCAGGACACTGCTTGCCCGGCGGCCAGGGAGTCCTGGGACTCACGTGACAGAGACACCAGGGTTCAGGGCAGCGATGCCAGCACTGCCCCCACCGTGGCTCTGCCTCATGGTCCTGCCCTGGGACCCTTTGCTCCCTTTGGGGTTCTCCACCAGGACGTGGGGCGCCCTGGTTCCTGTGGAGCCCAGGCGAGGCCCTTCCTTCCACGCTCCTCTACGTGGCGGGTGGGGGACTCGTGCACGGCCAGAAACAGGCAAACGGGTCCACCAGGGTGTAAAACGGTTTGGCGGAATCTACCGAAGCTGAAGGTGTGCCTCTGACCATGCGGTCCCACCCGTGTGTTACCCAGCAGCAGTGTCTGTGACAGACGGGGGCCACCCAAACGCCCACGCGACCTGCGCGTTAACGACCGCTGCGTGCGTCCGCGAGGGTGCCTCAGTGCTGAGTGAGGAAGGGTCCGGAGTCCACGCGTATCAGGTTCCAAAACAGGCAAAGTTAACCGATGGTCGGGGCCGGGAGGACACCCCGGAGGGTCTGGTGCAGTCAGTGTTTGATTGATTGGGTGCTGCATTCCCGGCTGTATTTGGATGCGGTGTGCACCAACCTGCATGTTTATGATTCGTGTACTCTCATGTACGACGCGCTTCAATAAATAGCACCAACAGAGGCAAAGGGGGAAAGGGCCGTGTGAGTCGTCAAGGGCAGGGAAGGGAGCTGACGCTGGTGAGCAGGTGCGCCCTCCCCCGTCTGCTGAGGGGCACAGGACGGACCCAAACAGGAACATCACAGCCCAGCGCCTTCAAAGCACCAGACCCTCGGCCGGCCTCTGACTTCCCCCACCCGTGAGGGGCCGGCCCTGCGGTCCATGCCCACCCCGCCCTCAGAGGAGGCTTTGTCGTCAGCACCGGGCACTCTTTAGTGACAGAGTGCTGGCTCGGCTGCGGTGACCTTTTGCAGAGGCAGTGGGGACCGTCGGGGGAGGTCTGGCAGCTCTGTCCCCGCCCCTGCCCCGGGAGGAGCTGGAGCGCAGGAAGCGGCTGGGGGTCCTTGGGGCAGGACCGCCTTCAGTCCGCGTTTAACGTGGGGCAGGCTGGTGTGTGTGCATGCGTGTGTGTGTGTGTGTGTGTGTTCCTGAGGCAGGATCCGACGGCTTCAGGGAGGAGGTGGTGGTCTTGCATCGGGCCTGGAAGAGGGCTGGAAGTCTCCGAGGCAGGTCCGGAGCGGGACCCCCGCGCCCGCGACACCTGGAGGGGAGGTGAGCTGAGCACGGCGCGGCTGGCCAGACTGCAGTGGTCTGAGCGCCAAGCTGCCGGGACAGGCCCGGATGGAGCTGCGCCATCTAGCGGCAGCCCTCACGCTGCAGCCCGGGCACACGCCCGTCGCGGTGCCGCCCTCAGGGGGAGGGCCTCTGCGGAAGACTTTAAAGGTCCTGAGGAAGGCAGGCGGTCTCGTAGGACCGAAGGTAGCAAGAGGGCTAGAAATGTCCGGATCTGGGCGACCGCGCCTCCAGGGAAGAGGGGAGGTGGACTGAGGACCAGGACAGAGACACTGAGCCCGCAAGGCTGGCAACTGGGAGCTTGGGGTCCTGGCTGGTAAGTGACGACTGGTGGAGAGGCCCGGGGCCGTGCCTGGGCCGACATTTGTCCAGCCCCGGAGGACGGAGTGTGAGGGGCCTCCCGGTGGAGCCATGAGCTGGGCGGGACCCTGAGAGCAAGGACCCCTTCCTGCTCCCTGGCAGGACGATGCCTGTGCTCGGCCCCCAGAGGCAGCTGCTGAGTCCCCTCAACTCCACGTCCCCAGCCACCCCCCGCCTCGGGCTGGCCACCAACCAGACGGGGCCCCAGTGCCTGGAGGTGTCCGTTCCCGAAGGGCTGTTCCTCAGCTTGGGGCTGGTGAGTCTCGTGGAGAACATGCTGGTGGTGGCCGCCATCATGAAGAACCGCAACCTGCACTCGCCCATGTACTACTTCATCTGCTGCCTGGCCGCGTCCGACCTGCTTGTGAGCATCAGCAACGTGCTGGAGACGGCCGTCATGCTGCTGCTGGAGGCCGGCGCCCTGGCCCCTCGGGCCGCCGTGGTGCAGCAGCTGGACGACGTCATTGATGTGCTCATCTGCAGCTCCATGGTGTCCAGCCTCTGCTTCCTGGGCGCCATCGCCGTGGACCGCTACATCTCCATCTTCTACGCCCTGCGGTACCACAGCCTCGTGACATTGCCCAGGGCGTGGCGGGTCATCGCGGCCATCTGGGTGGCCAGCATCCTCGCCAGCACCCTCTTCATCGCCTACTACAACCACGCGGCCGTCCTGCTCTGTCTCGTGAGCTTCTTCGTAGCCATGCTGGTGCTCATGGCGGTGCTGTACGTCCACATGCTGGCCCGGGCGTGCCAGCATGCCCGGGGCATTGCCCGGCTCCACAAGAGGCAGCGCTCCACCCAGCAGGGCTTTGGCCTCAAGGGCGCAGCCACCCTCACCATCCTGCTGGGCACCTTCTTCCTCTGCTGGGGCCCCTTCTTCCTCCACCTCTTGCTCATCGTCCTCTGCCCTCAACACCCCACCTGTGTCTGCATCTTCAAGAACTTCAACCTCTTCCTCACCCTCATCATCTGCAACGCCATTGTGGACCCTCTCATCTACGCCTTCCGCAGCCAGGAGCTCCGGAAGACGCTCCAAGAGGTGCTGCAGGGCTCCTGGTGAGCTGCTGGGCAGAGGGAGGAGGCGCTGTCGTGTGGCCCAAGCCCTGGGTGGCCGGGGCGGTCCCTTGGCGGAGAGGACGGGCTAGGCCATCGCTGAAGGTGTGGCTGCACAGAGCTTCCGGGGCCCGGGAGGGGAATGGCCCGAAGCTCCAGGAGGCGCTGTGGGGGATGGGTGAGGCTGGGAGACTGCGGGGCGCGGCCCCCCCGTCCACTGGGATGCGCAGGGTGGTGGCAAAAGCTGTCGGCAGCGCTGCTCCAAGGACTTTGTGACCAGCAAGGAGGAAGGCGTGGAGCCGCCGTGGAGGGTGGGGCTTCTCTCTTCCAAGGCTCAGTGGTGACCGAGAGCCAGGGCTCAGCCCATCTGTCGACACCGCACGCCCCCGGCGGACAGTGCCGGCCAACACCTGCTCTGGGTGAAGCGGGGGCCATCGGCCTGAACTGGGGACCAGTACCCAGGCTCCTGGGCCAGGAAGCAGCCTGATAATAAATTCTATGCTTGGCGCAGCCTCCTTGCCATCTGTCTTGCCTCCTTCCAGAAGCTGCTTGAAGCTTGAGGTGGAGGAGTGGGGGCGGGGCTGAGGGGGGAAGGAAGGAAGGAAGTCCCAGGAACCAGCCAGCAACCGTGGTTGGGCTGCCCAGGTGAGGAAACCACAGCCCCACCTGGGGGAGAGCGCGGGAACCTGACCACACCCACCCGATCCTGTGCCTGTGCTTTCTCTGGGGTGCAAACCCCCGCCCAGAGCAACTGGAGTAAGGGCAGCAGCTCCCCTGCCCCCAGCCACCACCATGGTGACAAGACCCCAGCACTGTCCAGGCGCCCTCAACTGCAGCAGAAGCAGGACCACAGTGACCCATGTGTGACCCTGGCCAGAACGTGGCCCTCTCTTGGCCCAGTCCTGCAGCCCCTCGTCCGTATCCCTGCCTCATCCAGCGGCAGGGTGGCCTGGAGGCTGGGGTCTGCTCTCTTCCAAGTGCTGCCCTTCTGGGAGGAGGGTCAGGGCTCCACCAGCCCTGGGGGGTGTGAGGCAAGGCCCCCCAGAAGGCCGTGAGGCTGTCCAGGGGCTACAGGGGTGTCCAAGCCCCAGGGGAGTGGGCCTCTGCGGCGGACCGTGCTGACTGATGCTGGGAGCCCTTGGGCCCTCCCTCTGCTGCAGCCCTGGGCTGAGTTCCCACCTGCTTCCTCCACAGACACAGCATACATTCGACCCCCTTCCTGGTACAGGCTCAGTGGAGGAACAGTGATGGTATCAGCCAACTCCAAGGCAGGTCTAGTAATGCCTGCAGCCCCTGCCGCCCCCTGGCCAGCCACCCGAGCCCTGTCCCGGCCAGTTCCTGCCCGCCCACCACTGGCAGCTCCAGCCCTGACTGCTGACCTCGGGGCTGGGAGCTGGTTCCCAGCAGGGCCGGCTTTTGCTGGGAGACGGGATGATGAGTCAGCCTCGAGCCGGGCACCAGAGCCCTCTGGGGATGGAGGGGGAGCTGGCCTGGCCCGATGCCACCCTGCAGGGCGGCAGGGCTGGTGATGGGTCCTGGTCAATGGGATGCAAAGCTTCTTCCTTTGCTCAACAGGGAGGCGCAGCCAGCTCCAGGGAAGAGCCAAATGCTCCCCAGGACCCCCTGAACGGGGACAGGGAGGGGCCCCAGGCGGCTGGAAGCCAACCACAGAAAGCCACATCATGGACGTGTTGTGAGGGAGGGCGTCTCTCGAGAACAAAAGGCCCATTTCTAGACTTGCCAAACTGGGGAAGCTGCAAGAGGAGAAAGAGAGGGGCGCGCACACAGCTACACCACACAAGCAGTGTGACCGCACACACAGGAACAGGTCCGCACGCTGTGGCTGAGACCCTTCCTGAGGATTTTGTTACTGAAATATCAGGAGGACTTGATGATAGGCGGTTTCACTCTAACGTCTGACCCCAGCAGACTGCTGGGCCAGTGGGTCGTCCAGCCTCTGAACTGCGTGTCCACTTCACCGCCTCCCTTCTCTCCCTTATGCGCACACCATCTCCCTACGTAGCTCCCCCAGCCCATCGAATTTCCTTAGCCTCACTTGGACCAAGACTCCAGGGGTACAGGTGACATCAGGGAGAGTGAGTCAGACAGAAACCACTGCCCTCCCCCCACCCCACCCCCAGTCAGTTCTGTGCCTGGCTTGTTTGTGTCTTTCTGACAATTCCTGACACCGATGTTCACTGAGCAGCAGCTACATGCCAGGTGCTGTGCCTGGCAGGGGTACAGAGCAGCCCCACCTGCTAGGTCCGTTTGGAATCTCATGGCAGCCCCCTGGGGAAGAAGAGGCAGGTGGCATCCCCCAGTGCAGAGAAGAACAGTGAAACTCAGAGCTGCCATAGCAACCCACCGCCCCCCTCCTGCACTCACAGCCCTTCTGACTCAGACGTTTGGGAGCCCTGCCCCATGATTTCTTTCTTCTGGAGAGAAGTCGGTGCCCGCTGCAGCCTTTTCCTGGCTACCCCACCATTAAGGGACCCGGGAAAGCTCAGAGTACCTGGTCCGCCCCTTCGCGACACAAGACAGGGAGCTGGGAGGCGTCCATGTTGGCCTTTCGGGGTGGGAAATGGGGTTGGTCCCTACACAGGTGTGGACAAGAAAGACCCTCCTCGCAAAGCCGAGGGGGGAGGCTGCCGCTGGGGTGGGATAGAGGCGGCAGCCGGGGCGGGGACCGAGGGCCAAGGGGGCTTCTATTGTCCTCCCTGGAGCTCGCCAGCCCCTCCTTTCGGGTGCGCGGTCCCCAGACCCCTGGGGCGGCGGGAGGAGGCGCTGCAGCGCGCGGTGGAGCGGGGATGCGCGGTGCTGATGCTGCAGCCCTGCCGCATTCTGCGGCGGCGTCCCCGGATTGGCCGCGCGCGATGACGCCAGGGCGGGCGCGGCGGGCGGGGCCCAGCCTATAAGAGCGGGCGGCGGGGGCGGCAGATCCTCCGCAGCCAGCCCCGGCCCCAGCGCGTCCGCCTGCGTCCCGCAGCCGCCCGCCACACGCACCGAGCATGAGGGAGATCGTGCACATCCAGGCCGGCCAGTGCGGCAACCAGATCGGGGCCAAGGTGAGGCCGCGCGCCGCCCCCCTGCGCCGGGCTCCGCACCCGGCGCGCATCCCGCGTCCCCCGCCCCCTCCTCGAGCCGGTCCCCGGGGGGAGGGAAGCAGGGAGGCGGTACGCGCAGAGCCGCACCCCGAGCCTCACTCGCCACTGCGAAGCCTAGAAGAAAAGGATGGGCTTGCCCTCGCTGCGGGCTGCCGGGACGCCGGGTCGTCCCCTCTGCCATTTCCACCCCCGCCTTTCCGCTGCCCCTACCGGGCTTACCTCGGGCCTGCGGGAGCACAGCGCAGGTCAGCCGCTAAACTCCATCCACCCGCCGCTGCAGGTGCGGGGAGGCGGGGGGGCGCTGGCTGGGCGTGGCCCTCTTCTCTGGGGTCACAATGCAGCCTCAGGCGAGATGGGTGGGGTGGGCAGGTTTGGGTGGGGCTCGCCCCGAAGCCATAATGATCCCCCCCCCGGCACGCCAGTAACTTGGCACCCTCCAAGAGTCCAGAGCCGCCCCATGCCCCCACCTAGCTTTGACCACCCTCAGCTTCCTTTTGGAAGCTGGCCGCACCCTTTTCCTTTGTTGGGGGAGGAATTGGGCCCGGACTCGGGATGACCTTGGTTGAGGACTGGACTCTCCCTCAGCGTAGCCCTGCCTGGGCAACCCCTGGCCCCTCGCCACAGGGTTGGATCAAACCCACGTAGGGACCGCGAGTCTCGGGGTCGGACGTGGGAACAAAGCCGGGGTGGGCGGGTGGGGTCGAGAGCTACTTCACCACTAGGCCCCTCCCCTCCATTGTTAGCCCACCTCACAGATGTTGGAACTGAGGCGGGAAGGGGATGGCGTCATCCCCAGCCGAACCCAGGAGGCAGGTGTCCCATCCCTAAGTCCAGAGAAGCTGTCCCTTGCCCAAGGTCACATAGCAAGTGGAGACAGAGCCTCTCCACCCTCCGGCTCTCAGTCTCTGCAAATGCCCAGCGCAGGGCTCAGGCTGGGTGGGTGCGGCCTGCTGCCCCCTGTGCTTTCCTCAGAACAATATAGGGGAGGTGGGGGGGCGGGTGGCTTTGTCAGCACCAAGGCCAGGGACCCAGAGAGGGCTGGTGTCGAGCTGGTTCCCTAAGGAGGCAGTGGGAGGAGACAGGTCCTGGAGGGGAAGGGGCCAGGAAAGGCTTCCTCTGGAGGCTGTTGCCATGGAAACCGGGCAAGAACAAAAAGCTAATCACAACAGGGCTGGGGCAGCCACGTGGCTGACATGTAAATTGCAACTTGGGCTCTAGGGTGGAGGCGCCTCACATGGGGGGGAGGGCGTAGTGGGGAGACACCCTAATCACCGAGGAGACAGCTGTGCCTGCCTGAGGAAGGGGCTGGGGGAGGGGAGGCCTGGGGGACCAAGGCCTCAAATTAAATCAGGGCTCTGGGGGCTGTCACTGACAGCTGCCCTGGACGGGCAGAAGGGGCCATGGGCTCATTAATGTGGTCACAGGGGCCAGGCCTGCCCTGAGCATCTGCTCCTCCGAGAGTCAGGGGTCACTGAAGGGAAGCAGGGCAGCCTGAGTCCCACCATGAGCCTGGGGGAGTGGTGATCCTGTCACGGGGCTTCCTTCTATGGCTGGACCGGCACTGATCAGGCAAACGCAGGTTCATGCCCAGCTGCAGCCCCCATGGGTGGAGGGCAGGGCAGAGGCAGCGGCCCGAGTGCTGGACAGTGGCCTCCGCAGAGATTTTTTTCCTGCTTCAAGTGCAGTGGCCCTTGGGTTTGCTCATTACTTTTTATTCATTTTGGCTTAATTTCCTTAACTCTTGTTTGTTTTTAAAACGAATATCTGATCCTTTTCAACAATGCAAAAGAGAGAGTGGTGGATTTGGGGGGGAGGGGGATCGTTTCTTCCTTTTCAACCGCTGCCCTTTGCAGTGACCAATGGAAGCAGTCGAGTGGTTTCCTTCCGGCCTCCCAGCCCTGGAAAATCTCCAGAACCAAACTGGACGCGCTCACAGCGTGTGTGGGGATTTGCCTGCCCCGGCACCCAGCACCTGCCCTGTGGACAGGCATGCGTTCCTTGGCCATTTTTGTTTCCAGCTTCCGTACTGGTTGTGACCTCCTGGTGGAGGGAGAGCAAACTTCTCGCCCATCACCAGCAAGCAGTAGCTGACTGGGGTGGGCAAGAGGGGCTGCTTCCCCTGCTTGGGGGCGGGCCGCCCGCTCGGGAGAGGGCCTGGCTGCGGGTGGGGATGGGAGTGGAAGTTATGGAGGGAGGTCAGGGCGATCGGGGCCAGGAGAGAGCAGGGCTCTCCTGAGAGGTGACATGACGGCATTTATGACTCGTGACGATGACCACTACGTGTTGGGCGCTGCACTTCTCGAGGCTGCGGTGGGATTGGGTGTCGCCCTTCCCCAAGGATAAAAAAAACGCCTGGGATGGACAGAGCAGGAGTTTGAATCTAGGCCTGTGTGGACACATCAGGATGGGCAGGGAGACCCCAGCTCCCACAGTGGGGCGAAGAGTCTGAGGACCCCACCCTCCGCCCCTAGGGGGCAGGGCCGTCCCGGAGCCTTTGTCTGCGCCCAGCCTCTGGGCCGCTGGGCGGGGTCTCGGAAGGGCGGGGCCTGGCCCTGACAACCAATGGGAAGAGGAATTTCCTGGTTTCCGCACCCCACCCCCACCCCCGCCCCTCCCAGTTGGGTCCAGCTTAACCCCCCCCAGTCGGCCAGCCCTCCCTCCCGGGAGCCACTGCACCCCTCTTGCCTTGGGCTCCTGCGCGCGCCCCGCCACCTCCCCCGCCCACGAGCGTAGGCGCCGCAAAGGTCAGTACCACGGACAGCGCCGCGGCGCACGCCCCCAGCTCGAGACAAAACCATGGGGTCTGAAATAGGAGCCCTGGCCTGGACCCTGGGGTCCGCGCGCCACCTGGCAGTTTTCTCATCTGTAGTGATGATCATAATTATTCTTTAATTTATAAAATAGTATTTTGTTATTTATTAAATGTTATATGATCTGTATATATAATATATTCTAAGTTTTATTATTTTAAATCACAATTCGTATTTGTTTTAACTACAAAAGCAATTATTAACGTATTCTCCTTCTAAAAAGTTGAAACATTGCAGATAAGGCTAAAGTGCCCATGTAAGCACCTCGCCCCTCTCCGTCCCTCTCTTCAGGCAGGACAAGTTATTTTCCACTATTCTAGTCCATCTTCTGTGCATAAGCACCTATGTATAAAAAATCTAGCATCTGCTGTGAGATTCTTGCTTTTACTCTGTATGTCATTGCAATGTGCCTTTTCCCCTAAGGGTGTGCCTTGGAGATCTGCTCATACCAGTGGTGATCTCTTATTGCAACACAATATTCCAAAGTATATTGATTTTTTTTCAAGTATCTTTTATTTTATTTATCAGTGAATATGACTTTACAAATTTAACTAATATCTAAGGCCTTTTAATTTTGTGAGGCCAACATTTGCTGACTGCTTTTATGTGTCAGGCCTTGAGTTGACCACTTGAAGTGGGTATCATATTATGTCCACTTTACAGATGAGAAAACGGAGGTCCTGAGAGGTGGAGTCACTGGCACACACTGGCCAGTGCTGGGGTCTGCACTCACTCTGGTCTGCTGCCTCCTGGAAGCCTATGCATGTCATAGAGCGGTCCAGAGAACTTTCCATAGATGTGTTGGTGGCTCGGTGGCTGAGTCACTCTCTCCCCCTCCCACACTTGCCATCTCAAGCTCATCCCTTCTCTACAGGGGCTGTGGGTATCTCTGAAGCCAGAGGTCTGGGGTGTCCCAGGGCTGTGGGAACCAAGGCCCCCGGCTCACACTGTCCTGAGGAGGGCATGGGGAACCCAGCAGTGGGAGGAAGCTCTGATCAGGCCCTGAATGCCTCAGTGACACCTCTAATTACAGCGGTAATGCACACTTAATGCAGAAAAAAAGAAGAAAACTTACCAATGACAAAAACACACAAAGGAGGAAGAAGTCCAGCTCCCGCCCTTGCTGAGAGCTGACCTCTGATAACAGTCTCTCTGGGTGAAATGCCAAGATCCTTCTGTACATTTTATAATAATGACAGTTCATACTTCTCAGGTTTAAAAATGTTTTTATTTTTAACTAATCTTTTTTTTTTTTTGAGAAGTTAACATGTGCACGTGACAAAAATTCCAAAAGAACCAAACGGTGTGCAGTGCCAAAGCCTCTCCCCCAGCCCCGGACCGCTCTCAGGCACGGCTGCCTCCCCCAGCCCCGGACCGCTCTCAGGCACGGCTGCCTCCCCCAGCCCCGGACCGCTCTCAGGCACGGCTGCCGGGAGCAGATTTTTTTTTTTTTTTTTTTTTTTTTTTTCGGGAGCAGATTTTTGAATGTCTGCCAGAGACATCTATATATAGATACGCATGTGAAAACTGATTTCTAACTGCTTTTCTCACTGAGCAGTCTTTTCCTGAGCACATGACCCATGTGTAGAGGCCCTTTGCTTCTTGGGGCCTTCACACCCGTTCTTCTGAGTCACCCCAACCCTGAGGGGCAAAGGGGAGGGGCACTGGTAAGTCACACGGTGTGTGACCACGATCTCCGGCCTGCATGGGCAGCTGTGCTCTGAGACAGCCTGGAAGTGCCCCTGGGGCGAGCACGGAGCACTGCGCAGCCCCCCCTTCGCCCAGGGCGGTGTCTTTGCCTGCTAATAACCCCACACGGCACTCACCATTCACAGGCCCTGTGCAGAGTAACTTGCTCTATTCTCACGACAACCTGGCTTCAGCATCAGGCCCACTGAACAGGTGAGGCCACTGAGGCACAGAGAACCTCCAGGACCCGCCCAAGGTCACGCAGCTGGGAAGGGGTGGTCCTGCCCTGCCCCAGTCCTGAGAGAAGCGCGGTAGGTTCCTGCCCAGGGCGAGCAGGGCAGGAGGCCGTGGGGAGAGTGAGCCCTTGAAGCTGGGGCTGTGCCGTCTCAGCTTGGACAGGCTGGGTAACCCCAGGCAAGTGACTCCCCACTCAGGCCCCTGTGGTTCCTGTCGGCTGAGGCTGCTGGCGTGCTGGACGCTGCCAGGCCCCGTCACTGGACATCTTTGCCTCGACACCGAGGGGCACGTGTATCCTGGACCCTGTCTCCAGCACTTACCTTCTCTGTGCTTCAGCTTTCTCATCTGAAAGGAGGGAATTAAAAACGAAACACCCCAAGAGGGTGTTTATTACTCATGGAGAAGTAGACTCCCCAAGGCCCCTGGTCACCAAGGGCAGAGCTGGGTCTGGGGACCCGGGTCTGTGTCAGCTGAGCCCCGAACCACGCTGAAGGCTCTGGTCTCCATGGACATGCATATTTATTATGACAATTTTCTTACAGATGACACAGCTAGGGGTTCTTTTTCAAAGTCACTCAAAGGGACTAGTGCAGGCTTTGGGTCCAAGCCCCTAATTTCGTACCAGGGCTTCAAGGCTACGGGAGGGAAGGGGCCTGGTGGGGGTCACAACCACTACTGACCCCTCCGTTCCCCCTGCAGTTCTGGGAGGTCATCAGCGACGAGCACGGGATAGACCCCAGTGGCAATTATGTAGGGGACTCGGACCTGCAGCTGGAGCGCATCAGCGTCTACTACAACGAGGCCTCTTGTGAGCCCCCATCCTGGACCAAGGGGTGGGGTGGGGGGGACCTTGACTGCTGGGTCCCAGCATCTCTGCCTTCCTTTCGGTTGGCTGGCAGGTGCAACCAGAGACTCACAGAATAAAGACAGGGGATCCTAATAACCCTAGCGAGATTCAAATGTGTTTAATGGCCATGAGACACACGCACAGTCCGGTGGAATGGCCAGGGCTGGGCAGGGTCCCAAAGGCCCCTTCAGGAGGCCCATGGGAGGGTCCAGAGCAGGGGTTACCTGGAGGGGTCGGGCAGGGGCTACTCAGCAACTGGTGCGAAATGGTGTCTTTAGTGAACTGGCAAAATATTAACCTGCCCACGTAGACGTGGGATTTGGTCCTGGCTGTCCGAATGTCAACCATGACTCCCTTTTCACACATGGCTCCTGCCTCTCTGACCCCAGAGTCTGAGCTCTTAGGGTGAGAGCATGAGGCTGGCAGTCTGGGGCAGGACTTAGAGGGAAGGAGGGGCGCCTAGCTTCTGTGACCCATGTAACCCACCCCTCTGCCCTCAGCTCACAAGTATGTGCCTCGGGCCATCCTGGTGGACCTGGAGCCTGGAACCATGGACAGCGTCCGGTCTGGGGCCTTTGGGCACCTCTTCAGGCCTGACAACTTCATCTTCGGTAAGTTTCCCCTGCCCCAGCCTCTCCTGGTGGACCCCACTGCTGGCAAACCCAGATCAACAGAAACAAGGGCAGAGTCACCCCTGCCTGTGACCCTGCAGAGCAGACCTGATCTCCCCAATCTGCAGCTTGGGACAGAGTCCCAGAGAAAGGGTTCTGTGCAAGGAACAGAAACCACTTGTGATTTCAAGCAGAACGATGTGTGCAACAGAGGCTTGAGCTCACAGGATCCTTAGAGAGATGGGGGTGGGGGCGGGGTAGGGGGCAGCAGCAGTGCCTCCAGAGGATACCGGCTCACGAGCACGCGACGTTGCTGTGGTCAGGTCAGCTGTCCTCACACCCTTGAGTCTGGTGGCAGGGCCCTGGGTGCTCACACGGTGACAGGAGGAAGGCCACAGCCCACTTCCACCCCCCAGCGCTCAGCACCCCAACTCGTGGGCATGAGCCTCCTCCCGACCCCGGGCTGTGAGGGGTGCTGGGGCTGCAGTTTACCCTTCCAGCACAGCCGGCCAGAGGGTGGGTGGCCTGGAGGGGAGGGATGATCGACTCCCCACACAGTGTGGCTGGGAGGGGTTGAGAAGGTGCGGGAAGCCCCGCTTCATGGAGGGTAAACAGGCACAGGGCTGCGTCCGCGGCTGCCGTCAGGCAGGCACTGGAGGTCTGACCCCGTCCGTGTCCCCCTGTCCCTGTCCCAGGTCAGAGTGGGGCCGGCAACAACTGGGCCAAGGGCCACTACACGGAGGGTGCCGAGCTGGTGGACTCGGTCCTGGACGTGGTGCGGAAGGAGTGTGAGAATTGCGACTGCCTGCAGGGCTTCCAGCTGACCCACTCGCTGGGGGGCGGCACGGGCTCGGGCATGGGCACCCTGCTCATCAGCAAGGTCCGCGAGGAGTACCCCGACCGCATCATGAACACCTTCAGCGTGGTGCCCTCGCCTAAGGTGTCGGACACGGTGGTCGAGCCCTACAACGCCACGCTGTCCATCCACCAGCTGGTGGAGAACACGGACGAGACCTACTGCATCGACAACGAGGCGCTGTACGACATCTGCTTCCGCACTCTCAAGCTGGCCACGCCCACCTACGGGGACCTCAACCACCTGGTGTCGGCCACCATGAGCGGGGTCACCACCTCCCTGCGCTTCCCGGGCCAGCTCAACGCCGACCTGCGCAAGCTGGCCGTGAACATGGTGCCCTTCCCGCGCCTGCACTTCTTCATGCCCGGCTTCGCCCCGCTCACCGCCCGCGGCAGCCAGCAGTACCGCGCGCTGACGGTGCCCGAGCTCACCCAGCAGATGTTTGACGCCAAGAACATGATGGCGGCCTGCGACCCCCGCCACGGGCGCTACCTGACCGTGGCCACTGTCTTCCGGGGCCGCATGTCCATGAAGGAGGTGGACGAGCAGATGCTGGCCATCCAGAGCAAGAACAGCAGCTACTTTGTCGAGTGGATCCCCAACAACGTGAAGGTGGCCGTGTGCGACATCCCGCCCCGCGGGCTCAAGATGTCCTCCACCTTCATCGGCAACAGCACGGCCATCCAGGAGCTGTTCAAGCGCATCTCGGAGCAGTTCACAGCCATGTTCCGCCGCAAGGCCTTCCTGCACTGGTACACGGGCGAGGGCATGGACGAGATGGAGTTCACCGAGGCCGAGAGCAACATGAACGACCTGGTGTCCGAGTACCAGCAGTACCAGGACGCCACGGCCGAGGAGGAGGGGGAGATGTATGAAGATGATGACGAGGAATCCGAGGCGCAGGGCCCCAAGTGAAGTGGCTGAGGGGTGGGACGCGGCCGCGGCCAGGACCGACAGGTCTGTCCCCTGAGCCATGTAGCCACTGACACACCCCTGCCCTTTCCCCCACCAGGCCCTGTCATGTCACCCTAGGGCTCCCAAGTGTGTGTCCTTTAGTACTTACAGCATCCCCGCCCCGTGTGAGTCTTCTCCGCTGTCTTCCGCCATAGGTCAAATCCATTTTGCGTGGCCCGTTTGTCTCTCTGCTTTATCATCAGCTCCAGGCCTGATGTTTTATGGTTTGGTTCGTTTTTTTTACTGGTTTGTGTTTATATCTTGGGGGGATACTTAATAAATTTATTGCTGTCGGATACCCGTGCCTGGTGCTGGAGAGTTCTTCTTATTCTGGAAAGTTGGGGCCAGAGGGGTTAGGAGGGGCAGACAGGGAGGCCGGGTGGCGGGGGCAGGACAGAGCATCATCGTCTCCCAGTGGGGGCTGACGTGGGCCTGTGCTTGGAACCTGCAGCTGTCCCAAGGTGCAGCCCCTGGCAGGGGAGCTCCTGGCGGTGGTGCTGGAGAAGGTGGCCATGGCTGCAGGAGGCCCAGGCGTGCTCTCAGGCGACCCGGCACAAGCCCCAGTCCCCTCCAGGGTGACTCGTGCCGCACAGTTTTCCTCTGGCTTATCCGGGTGCTAGACGTTAGAGGCAGGCAGCCGAGACCCAAAGGGGAGTCAGGAAGGGGGGACCTTGAGGACTCCCCCGGAAAATGTGGTGTGCTGGAGGGCTGGGGCTTGAGCCCTGGGGAAGGGCGGGTCTGGTCAGCGAGTTGTGGGCACAGCACCCCGCGCAGCCGGGCCGGGAGCGAAGTTCTGGCCCACGCGCCCCCTGGCGGTCGTTTCCTGTGGCCGCAGGGCGCCCAGGGTCCCGCTGGAAGGGGAAACCTGGCCGCCCCCTCCTCGTATAGGGAGAGAAGTGGAATCCCAGAGGCGCTGCCTGCCCGGGGCCTAGGTGAGCCCGTGCAGAGCTGGACGGGCCCAGACCCTCTGCCCTCGGCCTCCCCACACCCCACCCCTCGAAGCCAGGGTCTCATCAAGGCCAGCTCCCCCGGGACACCCCTGCATCCCACCCTTCTGTGTGGATACCCGGGCAGAGAGAGGCCGAAGGGGCTGATCTGGACCAGGGAATGGAAGCCCCGAGAGGGCCGGCATCCAGGGCTCTGGCAGGAGCGGATGCTTCCAGGCGCCTGCTCCGGGCCAGTCTAGCTCTAAGCCCGTCGTGCGGCTGACCCTGAAGAGCTGTGCTCGCCCACCTCACATGCAAGGCGGCCAGGTTACAGTGAGTGTGACTGTTTGTGTGTGAGGGTCTGAGCCCTGCGCTGGGTCCTCCTCTCTGGGTGGTGGAGGCCCCGACTCCACGTCCACGGCAGCTTCACAGGGCTGCGGCCTCCATGCACTGTGGGGGAGGGGTGTCCACAGCTCAGGTTCTCAAGGGGCTCAGTGACCCCCAAAGACTTGAGTCCCCCGCCAGGTGTTGACAAAGGTGCTCCCGATAGCCAGGTGCTCATGCTGGGTCCCCCGGGCCACGGTCTTCCTGGGCTCTCTCCTGAGGGGTGGAAAGCTGTGCCTTGTTTAACCCGTACAGTGAGGCCACCAGGTTTCCAGGCAAGAAACAAGGCTCAGAGACGTGAGGTCTGCCCGTTGGCAGGTGGCGCAGCGGGGGTCCAGCCCAGGCTGTGTCTCTCTCCACTTTGCTTCAAGCGGCCATAGACCCCCCTCCCTCCTGAGCACCTGCACCTGTGAGAACTTCGTCCTGGCTCGGGCCACTTAGATGAAGCTGGCCTCCTTGGGCCGCCCTGCCTTCTCCGCCTAGACTGCAGCCCCGCTCTAGCACTCACGATGGCCTAGGACGCCTCTGTTGCTCCCCGGGGTTCCTCTCCTGCGGGAGGGGCTTGGCGCCTCCTTCCTCCAGCCCTCCCTCCTCTCCTCCTGCCGGGTCCCTCCGCCCCATCCCTTGAGCCTCTGGTTCCCTTTCTTTTTTTTTTTTTTTTGCGGTTTGCAGGCCTCTCACTGTCGTGGCCTCTCCCTTTGCAGAGCACGGGCTCCGGATGCGCAGGCTCAGTGGCAATGGCTCACGGGCCCAGCCGCTCCGCGGCATGTGGGATCTTCCCGGACCGGGGCACGAACCCGTGTCCCCTGCATCGGCAGGCGGACTCTCAACCACTGCGCCAACAGGGAAGCCCCGGCTCCCTTTCTTATGAGGGGCCATTTAGTTCTCTCCTGTTTTCCTCAGTCCTAGCCTCACTCCTTGCAGACATGGTGGAGCAGAGACAAGCCAGCCCTGGGCTCTGCGTGAAGTCCTGACCCACGGCATCCCTGAGCGAGGTGAATGGCTGTGCTTTATGTCAGCGCATTTCAGAGTGGTTCGCTGTGCACCTGAAAACAGGAACACACATGGAAAGTGGCTGGAACAGCACATGGCCCATAACAAAAGCCCTAAGTGTTAGCTCTTACATGCCTGTTATTATTGGTGAGGCGAGATTATTTGCAGGGATGCCTGGACAGGAGGGGGCAGGAGAAGCCCGCTCAGGGGTTACTCAGTCTCACCTGAACCTCCCCGAAGGGCTCTGATGGGCCCAGTGCCATCCAGTATTGACACCACTGTTGGATGGCCTTTGGGGCCGCCTACCTCACGGGCTGTTTTGCCTTCAGCCTGGGTGATGGGCCAGGGGCATCCAGACCTGGGCACACTCCTGGCCCTGGCCCTGCGCCCTCAGCCTGGCATGCAGGGCTGCTCAGGGGCCAGGAGATGGCCTCACCCCCAGGGACAGGGCTGCCAGAGCAAATACAGGACGCCCAGTTACACTGGAATTTCAGATGAAGAACAAATAACATTCCACTTGGGGACATGTTTATACTAAGCAATTATTCCTCAGTTACAAAATCTGGAAATCTGAGACTGGGGTCCCCGGCAGCCCCACAGCTGGGCCTGTTCTGGGGGCCAGGCAGCCCTGAGCTCTTCATCCACTAGGTCACACGTCCCGGCACACTTGTGAGGCGGATGTTTCAGGGGAAGAGGCCGAGGCCTGGAGACAGGCAAAGCTGCCCAAGACCCCAGCCTCCAGGGGCAGGGACACAATTTGCACGGAGGATGCCGGAGCCGAGTCATCATGGATCCCACCACCCCTGGGGGACAACGACAGCTTGAGAAGGGGGGCAGTGAGTGTGGAATGGAGATGACCGTCAACTCTGCCCCTCTCCATGTGGCAGGGCACTTCCCCTCTCTAGGGCACCTTCCCCAGCTGCGAAGGACACGTCCACTCATATTTTAGGAGTCGGAACTCCGTATAGATTCAATTGAAAGAAAAGACTTAGGCTCTTAAAATTCTTTGAAAGCGACTTGCTTAGAGAATAATAAATGAGTGGGTACACATACGAGTGCAATAAGGCTCCGCATGTCGAGGCCACCACGTGCAGGGGCTGCTGTCAGCACAGGTGTGGGGTGTGGGGTCCTCCCCAGGAGAGGATGGGCCAGGGCACCGGGGCTGTGGAGGAAGGATGGAGCGAGGCAGAACTGGAGGGAATGAAGTCACCGTGGGCTGGTGTGACAACACCCACCGCAGACCAGGACTGTGAAGCTGAGCAGGATCCCGTTTCCTGGGGAACTGCAGAGTTCAGGTATTAATACGCGTGGGACACTGGTGTGGGTGCTTCCGTATGCTTTTCTATCTTCTTCTCTGAGGGTTTCAGAGGAGGACTGTATTCTCATCCAGCAGGAACCATTTATAAGGTCAGCTGAGAGTCTCCCCGGGATTCCTCCACTTTCCAGCACCTGTCATACACCTAACATTCCTTCCAGCAGCCCTGGGGAATACAACGGCATGATTGTCAGAGGAAAACCAGAGAACAAAGATGAACGTGGTGGTGCTAACACTAGAATCGAGCCAGCATGTCCCAGATCAGTGGCTGCCTGGGGACAGAGGTGGGGACAGGGTGGGGGGGTGGCAAGGGGGCAGGAGGAAGCCTTTCAGGAAGAGGAAGGATAGGGTTACCATCTTAGTCAGCGTCATAGTTTCTCAGGTGTATGCAATTGTCAAAACTGAGCAGATGGTGCAGTTGAACATGAAGCTTGTGGTATGTCAATCACACCTGCGTAAAGCTGTTAAGAAAAAAGAAACTTCCAACAGCTGTCATCTCACCGCAAATCAAAGGCAGTGTGTTTACAAGGACCCGCAGCCCCTCGCCTCTCCCGTTCCCCTCCTCGCCCTTCGCCGTTCACCAGACTCTGGCCACGGGAGCCTGTTCTCTGTTGCGCTGGCACACAGCCTCTTGTGGCGCCTGGGGGCCCTCGCAGGTGCAGCTCCTGAGCGCTGTTTCCCAGCTGTCCTGCGGTTCTCTCCTTCTTACCCTGTGGGTCTGGAGCACGACGTCCTCCTCCCAGACCTTGCTTGCCACCTTGTCATCCTGTGTATTTTCTTCCTGTGCTTCACATCTCTTACTGATTTGCATCTTTGCTTATTGTCTGTCCGGCTCCTTGAGTTCTGGGGCCGTGTCTGTCTTCTCCCCGCTCTGTCCCAGGGGGAGTGGGCCCCTTGCCAGGTGGAACATTCTTCCTCTCAGGGCCAGTCTCACTCAGGACTGGCCCTTCCTAAGTCCCTGTAAGTAAGTACCTATGTGTCTAGGTACTGTTCTAGGCCCCAAAGAGTGAAGAAAGCAAAAAAAAAAAAAAAACCTTGTCTACAGCCTTTATTTAGTGTCTGGTGCGGGGCAGGGGGTGGAGGTGGGGTGGAGACAAGAATCAAGTGAAAATGTACAAGACAGAGGACATCAGGCAGTGACACGAGTCCTGGAGAGAGAGCCAGCAGGCGCCCCTGGAGAGCAGCAATTATACTGGTTCCCACAGACACAGACTTCTCCAGCTCCCGCCCCCATCTCCACTGAGCAGCCCCTAGTCTCATTGTGCCTCAGTTTCATCCTCTGTGAAATGGGGTAGAATTGCAGTGCTTCCCTCTCTCACCAGTTGTGAACATGGGTGGAAGGAAGTACAACCATCTGCTGCTTGCCTCTTCCTTTTTTCCCCCTCAACCACTGGGGTTTCAAAGAAAATTAGGGGACTTCCCTGGTGGCGCAGTGGTTAAGAATCCACCTGCCAATGCAGGGGACATGGGATCGAGCCCTGGTCTGGGAAGATCCCACATGCCATGCAGCAACTAAGCCCATGTGCCGCAACTACTGAGCCTGCGCTCTAGAGCCCGCGAGCCACAACTACTGAGCCCACGTGCCACAACTACTGAAGCCCGCACGCCTAGAGCCCGTGCTCCACAGAAAGAGAAGCCACCGCAATGAGAAGCCCATGCACTGCAACGAAGAGTAGCCCCCGCTCGCTGCAACTAGAGAAAAGACCGCGCGCAGCAACGAAGACCCAACGCAGCCAAAAATAAATAAATTACCAAAAAAAAAAAAAAGAAAATTAAATACCAACGTTTAAAAGAGTGTTTGGTTTCGACTTAAACCAGGACTTTTGTGATTACGGAAAATCTAGGCAATGCCATCCCCTGCCTATACCACTGTCGACGAAAAATCAATCAGTTGATCTAAGGAAGAAATGGAAAATTTTATTCGAACCAAATTTGAGGATTATAACCCAGGAACACCACCATCTCAGTAAAGCTTCAAGGACTGTTCTGCCATTAGAAGTCAAGTCACAGTTATACAGGTTTTTTGAGACAGAGGGCTGGACATCAAATGACATATTATTGACAGTTTAAACAATCTAGATCTAAGCTCATCCTGGCCCCTTACAAGATCAGGAAGGAACCTTATCTTTTTTTAAAAATAGATTTTAGGGCTTCCCTGGTGGCGCAGTGGTTGAGAATCTGCCTGCCAATGCAGGGGACACGGGTTTGATCCCTGGTTTGGGAGGATCCCACATGCCGCGGAGCAGCTAGGCCAGTGAGCCACAACTACTGAGCCCGCGCGTCTGGAGCCTGTGCTCCGCAACAAGAGAGGCCGCGATAGTGAGAGGCCCACACACTGCGATGAAGAGTGGTCCCCGCTTGCCACAACTAGAGATGAGCCCTTGCACAGAAACAAAGACCCAACACAGCAAAAATTAATTAATTAATTAATAAACTCCTACCCCCAACATCTTTAAAAAAAAAAGATTTTAAAATATTTAGTTATTTATTTAGGCTGTGCCGGGTCTTTGTTGTGGCATGAGGACTCTTAGTTGAGGCATGTGGGATCTAGTTCCCTGACCACGGATGGAATGGGAGCCCCCTGCACTGGGAGCGCAGAGTCTTACCCACTGGACCACCACGGAAATCCCGGAACCCTATCTTTTAAGCAGCTGTCGTGGATGCCAAGAGAATGCTGCTCTCTGTGGTTGGGCAGGCGTTTCTGCCGATGGGGAGGTTTGATCGATGCATAAATGCAGATACAGATGCACAGCGGGCCGAGAGCACGCCAAAGGGCAGAGAAAATTTTTATGTTTAAAATTTTCTTGTCTTGCCATAAAACATGAATTTTATTTCACACCACCTTGAAGAGCTGGGATGAAGTGTCGCCTATTTCCTGGAGCGGGAGGTGGAGGCCTCCGGGCCGGGGGCGGGACGCGCAGACTCCGCCTGTGCTGTGAGCCTCCGGGCCGCAGGAGGCAGCAGCGGGCGGGGCGGATACAGCGTATCGAGGGCGGCGGTGGATACGATGTAACGAGGCCGGCCGGCCGCACACAATGTAGCGAGGGCTGCGGCGGTCAGGTGAGCGGCGGAGCGGGCGCGGGCGGGGGTCTGGGTGGAGGAGACGGGGATGCTCGGGCCGCCGCGGCCCGGAGCTCGGAGAGCCCCCTCTCCCGACGCGGACCCCGCGGCGCAGGGGGCGAGGGACCCGCCCGAGGCCCCGGCCCGGGCGCAGAGCAGGATTCAGACCCGCGGGTCCTCACCTGGGGCCAGAGGGATTTGGAGACCTCAGCCGCGCCACCCACCCGAGCAGGGTTCAGCGGGGAAGGCGTCCCCCGGCAGATGACACTGTCACTGCTTCCGGCTGTCGACACTCTTGTCTGTAGGATCCGTGAGGCCCGAGGGGTCGCCGTGGCTGTGCCGCCCTGCGCTGGGGCTGGACCACTCTGAGCCTCAGTTTCCTCATCTATGAAACGGGCGGGCGTGGTGGAGGAGACCTGCCCCTGTGCGGAGCCAGTTAGCGAGGGTCCCCAGAGTGTCTGTTGTTGTTGTTGTTGTGGGTGAAGGTGGGGGAGGCCCGTTTGGGGGCGGCGTCTCCCAGACGCCGGGGTGGCTGCCGCTAAGCTTCTGCCGCAGACAGCCCTTCAAGGGACAGTAACTGTGCCCCTGCGGGGTCCTGGCAGGCCTCCTTCCAGGTGTGAGCAGTTAGGACGTATCTTCGGCCCTGCCCCCTCCGGGGAGAAGTCCAGGGGCCTCTGGTGGCAGCCGGGGTGATAACAGGTCCTCTTGGTGGCCGTGCCTCTCCGAGAACAGGAGAGGCTGTTTCGGGTACATCTGAGCTTCAGCCCCATGTTCCTCGGGGCCCTGAGACGTCTTGGGCTTTGTTCTGAGCTTTCCTTTCATTGCAAAGACGTGGAGTCCGCAGCCCCCGTGAGAGGAGGTCTCTGGAGGAGGGTAGACAGTGCAGTAGCGGGTTTCCTGCATGCCTCTCAGTGCCCACCTTCCTGCGTGCTCCTCTCTGAGGCCAAGCCTGAATTCCGGGTGCAGAGCTCTCTGGGGGGTGAACCTGGTGGGGAGGTGAGGGTTGCTGTCACTTTCCTCAAAGTTAGCTGCCGCGCACTACATCTGCCAGGCCCCTGTGTCGGGACATCATCTGTCTGCCCTCGGCAGCTCCCCTCCCACACCCCCAAATACGATTCTCCAGCTTGGCCGGAGAGAAACTGGGGCTGAGAGAAGTCAGGTGACCCCACTCATTCACTCACCTGCAGCCTCTCTGCCAGGCTTGAGACTGGCACTGCCCATAAGGGGGTTAATGAGAGATGCTTTTTCCAGGAGAGCCTGTAGCCCAAGGAGGGCTGCTGGGAAAAGTGGAGGTGTTCCTGCCTTTGAGCTCCTCCGGCCATATTTTATTTTATTTATTTATTTTTCTAGGTAGGGCCTGAGAACCTGTGCTTTTTATTTATTTATTTTTTAAATTGAAGTACAGTTGGTTTACAACGTTCTTTTAGTTTCTGGTGTACAGCAAAGTGATTCAGTTAAATATATAGATATAGATAGATATATTCTTCTTCATATTCTTTTCCATTATGGTTTATTACAGGATGTGGAATCTAGTTCCCTGTGCTATACAGTAGGACCTTGTTGTTTATCCATTCTATATATAATAGTTTGCATCTGCTAACCCCAAACGCCCGATCCAACCCCCTACTCCTTCCCCCTTGGCAACCACAAGTCTGTTCTCTATGTGAGTCTGTTTCTGTTTCATAGATAAATTCATTTGTGTCATATTTTAGATTCCACATATAAGTGACATCATGTGGTATTTGTCTTTCTCTTTCTGACTTATTTCACTTAGTATGATAATCTCTAGGTCCATCCATGTTGCTACAAATGGCATTATTTCATTCTTTTTTTTTTGAGATTTAAAAGTGATTTCTTCATTTCCAGTTCTTACTGATTTCATTTCTCACATACACTCTTTAAGAAATAAAGGACGAAGTAGGAAATTAAAGTACATTAATAAAGACACAGCAGTGTTTACAACACACACCCATGTCATCACATCCTCTTGTTAAGTGCTGTATGTTTCCCATGCTCAGGCCTCACTGGACAAATTCCGTTTGAGTCTAAAACAGTAAACTATCACCCTGTGGTCCAATAGATGGGTGAAAAAAAATGCTTTTGCAGTTCCCTGGGGACAGGACAGGGTTATACACTGGTTGAGCCACAGCATCCAGGCGCACAGGTAAAGAGAGAAAGGGTGGGGTTGGGTGGGATGCCAGAAACCAGAGAGGTGAGGTGAAGGGAGTACAGGAAATACCTCCTGAGGGAGGGAGTCTCCACTTTCAGACTTTTTAATTGGAGTAAAATTGCTTTACAATGTTGTGCTAGTTTCTGCTGTACAATGATGTGAATCAGCTATATGTATACCTATATCCCCTCCCTCTCAGACCTCCGTTCCACCTCACCCCCGCATCCCACCCATCTAGGTTATCACAGAGCACCGAACTGAGCTCCCTGTGCTGTACTGCAGGTTCCCACTAGCTATCTGTTTTACACACGGTAGTGTGTTTATGTCAAACCTAATCTCCCAATTCATCCTACCATTCCCTTCTCCTCTCCGTGTCCACACATCCATTCTGTATGTCTGCATCTCTATTCCTGCCCTGCAAATAGGTTCATCTGTGCCATTTTTCTAGATTCCACATACATGCGTTAATATACGATATATGTTTTTCTCTTTCTGGCTTACTTCGCTCTGTATGACAGACTCTAGGTCCATCCACATCTCTACAAATGACCCAATTTCACTCCTTTTTATGGCTGAGTAATATTCCATTACATATATGTACCACATCTTCTTTATCCATTCGTCTGTCAGTGGGCATTTAGGTTGTTTCCGTGTGTTGGCTACCGTGCATAGTGCCGCTGTGAACATAGGGATGCATGTATCTTTTTTATGTGTGTGTGTGGTACGCGGGCCTCTCACCGGCGTGACCTCTCCCTTTGCGGAGCACAGGCTCCGGACGCGCAGGCCCAGAGGCCGTGGCTCATGGGCCCAGCCGCTCCGCGGCACGCGCGATCCCCCCAGACCGGGGCATGAACCCGCGCCCCCCCGCATCGGCAGGCGGACTCCCAACCACTGCACCACCAGGGAAGCCCGCCTCTGGCCATCTTTGAAAACGCTGGGAGGTTTCTGGGGCGAGACCCTGGGGGTGGCTCCTGATCCTCCAGTCTCTTGGGGGTGGGCTGATCAGCAAGTGATGTCACAGTTTGCTCTGCAGCGACTGCGGGTTATAGGCTTAACTGTCACGCACAAGTGCTTAATCCTCACCCCCCTCCCACCCCGCCCCAGGAGGCAGGCATGCTCCCTTATTTATGGGCAAGAAAATGCTCTTTGCTGGGGAAGGCAGCATTACATCAGGCCTGTCTGATTCTTAATAGTAACAGCGATAACGATAAGTTGCAGCTGGTGTTTATTTCTGGCCAAGGTAGTCAGAACTTTGTATTGACTAATTTAATCTTTAACTCTACACAGTGGGTACTGTTATCATCCCCACTTGAAACATGAGAACTCAAAAGCACAGAAAGCCTCAGGCATTTGCCTAAGGTCACACAGCTGGAGCTGACAGCTGGGATTTGAATAGGGCCAATTTGTCTGCTGACCACAGGGCTGTTAGGGTGATCAGTCAGGATCTGTGTTGGCTGCAAGAGACAGAACTCCTCCCAGTAACAGTAGTTTAAACAGAAGTTTCTTTCTGTCTCACGTGAATGAAGCCTGGCGGTGAGCAGCTCAGGGCTTCCTCATCACTCCGGAAGAAGGGGTTAGTGAATGTGGATCTCACTTGTTTGTGACAACTGGGTCTCCCCTGCTCTGGGGGCTTCCTAGGGCACTGTGGCCCGAGCTTGCCATCTTGGGTGGTGACCACCCTGTGTGAGCTGCCCAGAGACATCAGGTCATAAGGGAGACTGTGACTTGGGCCCATGGCGTCTGTGTCCTGCCCTGTTTTGACCTAGGGGCAGCTAGTCAATGGGTGCCACGTTCTACCAGGCTGGAACTTCCCCACATCCCACCACAGAGACCAGAGAGGCAGGCGAGGTCCCGGGGCTGTGTGAGAGTCCCTGCCCAGGTGCAGGGCAGCAGTGGGCAGGGTGGGGTGGCCCTGGGCCATGCACTCTGGCTCAGTTCTCCTTTCATGGGGTGGAGGGCAGATAGGAGTCAGAGGATTGCCTTGTATAATAACAAATTATTTCAGACGGTAACCAGGTATAAGGAAAGCATAACCAACATCCATGCCCTTACTACAAAGTTTTAACAAAGATCTGTCCAACCTTCTGTGAACTCATTTGGCCCTGAAGCAGAGAGAGGCTAAGGGATGTGGACCCGCTAGTTAAGTGGGGGGCCCTGGGAGGCAAACCCCACCGAAGTCCCTTCCTCTGTCTCAGGAGCACCAGCCCCGCGTGTTTGCGGCTTGCTGAGCTCTGCGCAGGGGAGAGCAGTGCCAGGCTGTGGACCAGGCACTTCCTGCCTGTTTCCTTGGGTCCCGAGGTGTGGGGCTGGGCGTGGGCTCTGGCCACATGGGGCATCGGTGCAGCGCCAGCCTGGGCCACACGGTGACTACACAGCGTTCGTGGGCCCTCCCCTTGGGGCACCGGGAGGTGGGTCCTGCCAAGGCCACACTGCAGGTGGCAGAGCAGGCCTGAGCCCTGGCATCAGCACTGACCCTTCTGCTGGGTGGGGGGGGGGGGCGGGGAGGGCGGGTTCTGCATGCTCTGACTGGAAAGGAGCACCTTGGGTCCAGGGCCAGAAGGGAGGAACTGAGTCCCGGCAGGTGTGATCCTGGGAGCCGCACAGCTTTGGCGCCTCGGTGGACAGGGAGGGCGTGGCTCTACCAGGGCAAGTGCGGCAGGCGGGATCAAAGGGGCCCGTGCTGGAGGTCTGACTGGGCACGCCCTTCTGGCCCTGCCTGCGCCATCAGCGGCTTGGACATCGCTGCTCTTTGTGAGGGGGCTCCAGCAGTGGGCGCCGGGGTGAGGGGGCTCGGCTGGTTTGGGGAGGGTCTGAAGGGGGTGGCCGTGGTGTGGGGATGTTTGGCCCGGACCCTGCTGGGGAAGGGAGAGGGGCCAGGCCTCCCCTCCAAAGCTCCAGGCACTCAGAAAGGGGAGGGGACCGCAGCGAGCCCGGGAGCCGGACGCCCACCTCTGCCCCGCCCGGCCCGCCCGCCCACAGGTGGGGTGCTATGGAATATGACGAGAAGCTCGCCCGGTTCCGGCAGGTCCACCTCAATCCTTTCAACAAGCAGCTCGGGCCCTGGCAGCATGAACAGGGGCCTGGCAAGGAGGCCCTGCAGGTCGCTTCTGAAGGTGGGTGCTGGGGGCTGCTGTGCGGGTGGTCTGACCCCGTCACACCGGCCCCCCCTCTACAGGGTTCCTCCCGTGGACACGCGGGGACCCCCCTCTTCTCTGCAGCACAACCCGCTTTCCACCTGTTGCATCCCCTGGGGAATGAACACTCCTCAGGGCAGGGATGTGTGCCTGTCTTGTCACTGCTGTGTCCCAGGGCCCAGCGCACAGCACGTGCTCACTTGGAGAACGCTTGGGGCGTGAACTCAGCGCCAAGATCTGGAGGGTGAGAGGTCAGCAGGATGTGAGCCCCGAGACTGTGGATGGAGCCAACGGGGTGCCGGGGGCCCCGGGGGTGTGTGTGTGCAGAGGTGGCCGGTGTCCACACGGGGTTTCACGTGTTCTGGTGTGTAGTGCTCCGGCGGCCCTTCTCGAGCCCGCAGATGTACTCACGAGGCGTGGGCCTTAGAAATCGGCATGTTTCTGTAGTATTTACTGTTTTTGCACGGCACTCTCCTGTCTGCACAAGGATTCGGTTTCCTTTGCAAGTGCAAACAGAGCCGATGCCAGGGCAGGGCCCTGCTTCCCTTGCCTCCCATGGGCTCCACGGCTTCCTCCTGGGGTGGCAGGCTGACTCGTCTCTCTGCCGCCCTTCCCAGAGGCCCTGCCCGAGCTGCCCCCGGGAGAGCCAGAGTTCCGCTGTCCTGAGCGCGTGATGGACCTAGGCCTGTCCGAGGACCACTTCGCCCGCCCTGTGGTAAGGTTCAGGGTCTGCGGGCGGGGAGGGGGACAAGGTGAGCCCCCAAAGCGCGAGGAGCCGGCCATGTCCACCTCAGCAGGGGCTCCTGGGCCTGGAATCTGAGGCCCACGTGACACCTGGCTCCCACCCCCAAAACGTGTTTGCGGTCCTGTGGGGATGGGCTGGACCTGGGGTTGGGAGCCTGGGCTGCTGTTCTGAGCGCCGTTCCCTCCCCTCCCGGGTCCTGTGAAGCAAATGTGAGAGTTAATTCCACCTGGGGTCCCAGGGAATCCTATAGTCATGCTGTAGGGTGAGGGAGAGGACGGGAGAGGGGAAGCCCCCTGCCCACACCCGCTGCCCACTCAGCTAGGCAGGGCCACTCTTGTCTGTGCTATATTTTGTTCCATGGAAATCTTGCTGTTTCTTTTGTTTGTTTGTTTTCTAATAAAAGGGCTATAATAATTTTTTTTAAAGTTTGAAAATCTTCCCGTTTTATGCAAACTATCTCCAACTTTTGAGAGAAATGTTGTAGTAACATTCAAATATGATTCTTAAAAAATTCACCTGGAGACCCCAGTTCTCGTCTGCTGTTCATTTTTGTTGTTCATGTGGCCTTTAAGCTTTGCGCTTTGCTGCTGCAGATACCTATTTCATTTATGTGCTTTGCATCTTTATTAGAACATTTCTGAGCCCCTCCTATGGGCCACACACTGGTTTCCAAGAGAGGTGTCCCCTCCTCTTTGCCCGGAGGCTCAGTGTACTGCGGGGAGGAGCACGGCTCCTGAGGGCAGTGACACTGCTTTCCTGGGGCAGGATCAGCCCCAGCTCTGAGCCCCGGCCTGTCTCCCTGCCCCTGAGTCTAGGGGCTTTGTTGGGCCCCACCCCCGGTCCACCTGTGAGGTGCTGGGGCCAGGGGCGGGTGGGTGCCCGGGGTGTCTGTGAGCTTGGTGACCGAACCAGAGGCCACTTCCTCTCCTTGTCGACAGACGAGTGTCATTTCCCGGCTTTCCTCCAAGAGGAAGTTCTGTAGAAGTAAGCGAAATAGCATAGCCAGAAAAGCGATTGGATTTCTAAAAGAGGGAAGTTGTGTTTCGAAAAACATCCTGAATTAGGTCTCCAGAGGCCCGTGGGTGGACAGGTCCAGAGAGGGGCAGGTGGTGTGGTGCGGCTCCTGCCTCTGCTGCCCGGGTTCCCGGGCCTTGAGCAGGTCCTCGGCCACCTGGGCCACCTGGGTGAGCAGGACCAGGGAGGTCTTCTCTGGGCCCAACTGCCTATGAGGCTGGGCCTGGCCAAAAAGGAGAGCACGCAGGGGGCATCTGACCGTCACTGTCCCCAAACCCGCCACCTCCCGCCTCCACCCGAGCAGGGCCTGTTCCTGGCCTCTGACATCCAGCAGCTGCGGCAGGCCATCCAGGAGTGCAAGCAGGTGATCCTGGAGCTGCCGGAGCACTCGGAGAAGCAGAAGGACGCCGTGGTCAGGCTCATCCACCTCCGGCTGAAGCTCCAGGAGCTGAAGGTGGGTGCCGGCCGTCCCCTCCAGGCAGCTGGAGCTGGGCTGGGGCACGCACGTCCGGAGGCCGGGCCGCCTCTGGGGCAGCGCGGCTGAGGTTCCACCCTCCGCACCCGACTGGCTGAAGCTACCCAGGCAGGCGGGAGAGAGATGGGCCGTCACCCCAGGTGCAGCCTGTGTCTCTACTAGTCTGATGGTAATCACAGTCCTGGGTCATGTGTCCACCCACTGGAGCAAGTGGGTCAGTTAATCCCACCTTGAACCACGTGACCCAGAGCAGGGGGTGGTTTGCCGAAGGTGACAACAGAAGGGCTCATGGATCCTGGAAGCCAAACACCACAGGGGTCCATCATGTTGTCCTTGAGTCTGTGCCCTGTTTGACTGGGGCCCCACCGCATCCCTGCACTGGTTCCTGAGTCCCTGGGAATATAGAAAGTGGAGTGTTCTTTAGAATATAGGTAAGGCTATGGCACGAGCTAAGACACCCCCAAATACAGTGGCTTAAAGGAATTGGTTGTGTAGTTTTACTCATGTGGAAATGTTGTAGGTGGCCCAGGGCCCATCCGGCAGCTGTTGGTATCGGAGACCTCAGGTCCTCCTTTTTCGGTGCTCTGCCAGTCCCTGGCAAGTCCACGACAGCCCCCCACTGCCTCTGGGTCTGCACCCAGCCAGCAAAAACAGTGTGGGAAGGGCAGCGAAGGCCCTTTCACCCCTGCTCACGTGCCACCTAGGTACAAAGGTAGTCTGTAATCTGGGTGGTCCCGGCCTGACCAATCACTGTGTTCTATTGTAAGGGAAGGGCTGTGGCACTGGGGTAAATTTCACAACCTCTGCTACACGTGGTTACCTGGGAGACGCAGTCAAGGGGCTCGTGTGACGGGAAAAGAGCTGCTGCCTGGCTCACCTGTGACCCCTCCCTGGCCCCCTCCCCAGGACCCCAGTGAGGATGAGCCCAACATCCGAGTCCTCCTCGAGCACCGATTCTACAAGGAGAAGAGCAAGAGTGTGAAGCACACCTGTGACAAGTGTCACACCGTCATCTGGGGGCTCATTCAGACCTGGTACACCTGCACAGGTGGGCCGAGACCAGACTGCTCCTTCTGGCCTGGCACTCCAGGCCCCAGGGGAGGGGGAATTCTCTGCTGTGTTTTCGGTATTTGCTGAGCCCTGCAGCGTGGGGGCGATGGGAGGTAGAGCAAGGGATGAAAGACCCAAACACCTGCCTTCACCAGGCTCACATCCACTAGCCATGCGTGGCTATTCGAATTTCAGTTAATTAAGGTAATAACTAGTTGCTCAGTGGTACCATGCACATTCCAAGTACACAATAGCCACATGAGGCTGGTGGCCACCCATTGGACAGTGCAGACAGGACGTTTCCATCATTGCAGAAAATTCCATTGGAGGTGCCGTTCTGGATGAAAAATCAAATAAATAAATGAAATGGTATGTTAGACATATAGTGAAAAAGAATAAGGGAAGGGACTAGTATGTGTTGGGGAGGGGGATGGGTGCTACGTTAGGGTGAAATGAAAAGGCATCATGTGACATTTAATAGAAAACTTGGAGGTTGGGGGCAAACCAGGAGTATATCTAGGAAGGAACATTTCTTCAGGGGAGCTGTCTGTGCAAAGGCCCTGTGGTCAGTGTGTGTCCAGTGTCTTCGAGGAGGAGCAGAGAGCAGTGTGGCTGGAGCACTGTGTCAGGGAGGAGGCATGGTAGAGGTGGGCTCAGAGGTGGCTAGAGCCTTTTGCGTAAGTGCACTGGGGCCACGGGTGAGTGCAGGACATGCTTAGGTTTTAACTCCGGCTCCTGAGCTGAGCATGGCCTGAAGGAGGGAAAGTGATGGACTGTGACCAGGGTGGGGCATTCGGATGAGAAGGGGCCAAGTGCAGCCCTAGCTGAAGGACTGGGATGACGTCTCAGTAGGTGGAAAGATGGAGGCACTGAAACCTGAGCTGGGAAGACTGGGGTGGGATTGGTAAGGAAGAGCTGGATTCCACTCAGACAGCTTGGGTTTGAGCCCTTTAGGCACCCAGATGGGAATGGCAGGTAGGCCCCTGGCCCTTTGAGTATGGAGTTGGGGGGAAAGGTCTGCACGTACCTTCAGGGCAAGACTTGGGTGGGGACTGAAGGGACCTTTGACATTTGGGAACCTGCAGTGGTGCCTGGAGAGGCTCTTGCGTTGGTCTGGGAATCGGAGTACAGGCCCCTGGGGGTCCCGGCAGCTGAAGGTCAGCCTGGGCCGCAGGGTGACCACCCTTCTAAGAGGCACGTTGTCGGGCCCCCAACCAGGGTGTTATTACCGCTGTCACAGCAAGTGTTTGAACCTCATCTCCAAGCCCTGCGTGCGGTCCAAAGTCAGCCACCAGGCCGAGTATGAGCTGAACATCTGCCCCGAGGCAGGGCTGGACAGCCAGGATTACCGCTGTGCTGAGTGCCGGGCACCCATCTCTCTGCGTGAGTACCCCCGGGAGAGCAGGGCACAGGGCGGAGGGGAGCTGCCTGGGCCAGGAGCCCTGCCGACAGCTGTATGAGAAACTTGGGTGTGTGCGATGGCTAAGGGTAGCGTGACTCCGGGGCACGAGTCCTGCTCCTTTCCTGGGGGAGCGACAAGGGGCTGCTCTGGGTGCCTTTTCACTTCCCACCCGGGCAGAGTGAGGTTGCCACGTGTGTCCCCTAGGAGTCCCTGCGGGGTTGGGCTGCACTCAGCCTCCCATGTGTGGCCCCATTGTCACAGAAAACCCACCTCGATGGGGAAATCCCGCAGCAGTCGCTCACAGGCTGTGTATCGGGCCTTCTTCCCAGAAACATACTGCCTCTGGCAGTCGCCTGGCGGGAGTCCTACTATTGTCCCATTTTACTGGTGAGAAACAGGGAAGCAGGGTGGCCTAGAAGACAATGAGTCGGGTGTGGAAGGTGGAACCCTTGGCCCCGCGTGGGCGCAGCTGGGGGAGGGACCTCGCAGGTCTCCCAGACTTTGTAATGCTTTCCCTCTCCACAGGGGGTGTGCCCAGCGAGGCCCGGCAGTGCGACTACACCGGCCAGTACTACTGCAGCCACTGCCACTGGAACGACCTGGCCGTCATCCCAGCGCGTGTGGTGCACAACTGGGACTTCGAGCCGCGCAAGGTGGGCGGGGAGCGCAGCGAGGTGGAGCGAGGGGCACGGCCCTGGGGTACAGCCCCCGCTGGCTGGGGATTGGGTGGGGAGGGGGCGTGGCCTGGGGGCGTGGCGCCGGAAAGTGTCCCCCCCCCCCCCGCGGGGGCCCCGGGGCACCAGGCGCTACCTGGCGCTGATGGTGTCGAGGCCCGTGCTCCGGCTCCGGGAGATCAACCCTCTGCTGTTCAACTATGTGGAGGAGCTGGTGGAGATCCGGGTGAGGCTGGGGAGGGGGCGGGCGTGGGGCGACCCTGCCCCCCCCTGGGGTGTGGTGGATCCGAGAGATGCCGCCTGCTTAGCTGGGCCCCGCCCCTGTCCTTTAAGTTAAAGTCGCTAAAGCAACTGTCCAGCCACAATATGAAACACAACACAAGGATCAGAGGCAATCTGAATTTTTCTGGTAGCCACATTAGAAAAATAAGCAGCAGGTGAAGTTCATTTCAGTGATGCGGTTTATCTAACCCAACCTATCGGGGTACATTATGGAGATCGCTGCACTGTTTCTCTTTCTCGCACTAGTCTTTGCGTCCCAGTGTGTATTCTCCACTTAACCACGTCTGTGTGCTCAGGTGCTGGACGCACCTGAGAGTGGTGGGGGCCACTCTCTTTGCCATTCAGCAGGAGGCCGGGGTGGGGCACGGGCAGGTGAGGGTGCCTCAGGCTAGTGCTGAGAGGGGTGGGGCTTGAAGGGGAGCGGGCTGCTGCACGGCAGGCTGAGCTGCCGAGATCCCGGGCTGAGGAGGGGTTTGACTGGTCAGTCTCCATCGATGGAGGCAAGCTCAGATGCGCTCGAGGTGTGTGTGCACGTGTGGAGCTGGGCTCGGGGGAGAGACTGCGGACGAAGGAACCTCAGGGTCCTGCCTGGCCGAGAAGCTGTGGCTTGAACTTGAGCTTGGCTGGAGTGCTCAGATCCGGGGCTGTGCTGGGGGACGGGAAGGTACCTCCTGTCCCCTACTGACCCAGAGCGTAAGGTGACATGACTTCCTACAGAGCCAGAGCAGGGCCAGCCCCTCCCCCACAGACACACCAGGCACAGCCCATGCCCCCACCAGGGATGCCCACCGGCCCCTCTCGTCCACAGAAGCTACGCCAGGATATCTTGCTCATGAAGCCGTATTTCATCACCTGCAGGGAGGCCATGGCGGCACGCCTGCTCCTGCAGGTCAGCCCGCCTGCCCCGGGGGTGGGGGGAGGGGATCTGTCGGGGAGGGTGGCGGGGAACAGACCAGGGCCGTGGGGGGATGGCTTGATGCCTTGCGTGTGTTGTGCTGTTAGCAGAAGGTCTCCACACTGTCCCCGGGAACACTAGGTCTGCCGTAAACAAACAGGCATTGTACCCACAAAAACCTGCTGTGATTCCATCCCCGTGAGGGGCGCTGAGAGGAGCGGGTCTCATCCTGCAGCCTTCATGGGAGTCTCCATGGAGTGGACCAGGCACGGGCCAGCCCAGGAAGGGCTGACCACGAAACACTTTTCAAGGCTCATTTGTTTGTTCTACAAATACTCACTGGGTGCCTGCTGCAGGCAGACAGTGTCTGGGTCCTGGGGGGCAGGGAGCAGAGCAGTGCCCTTCGGGTTGGGCAGAAAAGTAGGAAGCAGCGTGGCGGGGGGTGGCGAGGTGTGTGGATGAGATACAGTGGGGAAGGGGGCCCAGCTGCAGGCGAGCCGGGGGGGTGGGCAGCGCGAGGGCGCTGGCCCGCCACCGGGGTCACGCTGGCTGGGCCCGCAGCTCCAGCACCGGCAGCACTTCGTGGAGAGCGACGAGATGTACTCCGTGCAGGACCTGCTGGACGCGCGCACGGGCCGCCTGGGCTGCTCGCTGGCGGACACCCACACGCTGTTCGCCAAGCACATCAAGCTGGACTGCGAGGTGGGCCCCCCCGCGGGCCAGGTGGGGAGGGCGGGAGGGGGGCTCTGGTGGACGTGCCCCCCACCCTGGGAGCGGGCACTGACCATCCCGCCTCGCCGCCAGCGGTGCCAGGCCAAGGGCTTTGTGTGTGAGCTCTGCAGAGAGGGTGACGTGCTCTTCCCCTTCGACAGCCACACGTCGGTGTGCGCCGACTGCTCCGCCGTCTTCCACAGGTCGGTGCTTGAGACCCTGACCCCCGACCCCTACGCTGACCCCCACCCCCTCCGATAGACACGGGGAGAGGGAGGGAGGGAGACACTGGGGCTTGATCTTCGCCGCCGGGTTTCAGATCTCTTTGCCTTGATCCTGAGATGTGGACTTAGACCCTGATGGTGAGACTCAGCTGAAGTTCCGCTGGGAAGAAGCCCCCGTGGGCTGGGGAGGGGTGCGCAGCCCAGACCCCGCGAGTGCGCATATCCGGCTGGCTTCCCTCCTCCACCGGGACTGAGGTTTAGCTGAGGCCAGGGCTTCCTAAACTTCTTAGCTCTTGTGATTTTTTTTCAAACGTTCCCTAGGCCACAAGAAATACCTAACATTTTTGTGTATTAAGTACTTAGGTTCAAACAACCTAAGCATTTATGTCCTAAAGACTTGTGGATGTTTGGAAGAATGATACACAGAAATCGGAAGAAAGATGTGTGAATTCGTTAAGCACAGTTACCAATAGGCGCGCGCCTGCTGGGCCCACACAGCTTCTCACACTGGGCTCAGGTGGGACCCCGCCACCCCTGTTTCAGTCCACACTGGTTTTTCCTGGCACTTGGAGTTCCTCAGAGCCACCGCCGACCTCATAGGTCTGCAGAGCTGGGATTGCCGTTGCAGTGACTATAGCAGGAGCTGTTGTTAAAACCGTGAGCTCCCTCGAGCTAGCAGTTTGCATGGTGTCTGTCCTGTCAAATACCGCTACGCCCCCTTCAAACATTTAAACTGCCGTGGGGACCGTGTGCACCTCCGCAGAGCCCTGAGTGGAGGCTCTGCACGGCAGTGGGGACAGGTCGGGGGTCACTGAGCTCTGAGCAGAACCCTCCCTGTCACAGGGCCACAGGTAATAGGTGTGGAGCCGTTAGGAAGGGCCCGCACACAGGGACAGGACAGCAGGCCTGGCAGGCACGCCTGGGTGCAGCCCTCTGCACTGACCCTTTGGGAGAAACTCTGCTTCAGTTTCCCCGTCCATCTGGGGGGATACTGGGACCTGACTTAAGGAGCTTGTGAAGAGTCGGTGGTAGATGTCTACGTGCAGGGAGCCATGCCCCTTCCCGGGCTGACCCTGTCTCCCTGCCCCCAGGGACTGCTACTACGACAATTCCACCACGTGCCCTAGGTGTGCCCGCCTTACCTTGCGGAAGCAGTCACTCTTCCAGGAGCCTGGTCCAGACGTGGACGCCTAGAGCAACAGAACCCCTCGTGGGCCTGTCTGGGGCCCGCCCTGCCAGTTGTTGCCGAAGTCAAGGTGTTTCTTGTGCTCTGGAGACCCTAGGCTACAGCCCCTGGACCTCTCCCCAGCACCTCGGGGACGATGGTAAGCTCTGGGGGATGACTGGCCTCGTGGGGCATCACGAGGACCATCACCCCCTAGCGCTTACCGGGACTTGGGGCAGCCACAGCCTGGCTGTTTTCCGGCTGCTGTGTGGGCCAGGATGTGCACCCCCTCCCCGAACTGCAGAGCTTTAAGGGGAGGGGAGTGGGGGAGGGATTCTTCTCATCTCCCCTTGGCCAAGAGCCCCCCACGCCCTTGGGACCAAGGCTGCTGGGCCTGGGCCACCCTGGAAATCCTGGAGGGCTTCCAGGGAGTGGCCGACAAGACTGAGGATGCCAGCTGCACACACTCAGCCTTGGCCTGAGTTTTATCTGCGGTGGATGGTTTGGGTTCTACGTGGAGGCTCCCTCCCCCAGCCCCTTGTCTCTCTGGGGACCTCTGGTTGTCCCTGGCTGGGGCTGTTCATAACTATCTCCCAAGGGCCCTGCCCCTGCCTCCCACCAGGGTTCTCTCTCTGGGTCCTCCTCTGGCGGGCCAGTCCAAGGGTTACTGGCTTTTTCTACACAACGTGGAAGGAAGGGGCCACCTAGCTGTCACCGCTGGGTGGACGGGCCGCCGCTCCTGCCTTGGCCCAGCCCAGCTTACCCTGGTGTTCCAAGCTGGGGGGCTGGGGGTCCCACCCAGAGAGGCTGCCCTGCTTCCAGGTGTGGAGCAGGGACTGTGCCCCCGGGGGAGGTCAGGGTTAGGTGAGAGGACTGGTGACAGTAGGCCTGGGACCCAGTGTGCCGAGGAGCTGCGTCCTGCCACCACGGTGCCTGCCTGCAGAGACCTCGGAGACTCCGACCGGGGGCCTTCTGTTTGGGGGCCTGAGGTCAGGCGCCAGAAATCTTTGCTCCAGCAGAGGAAGCCCAGGATGCAGGACTGACCCCCAGCTATCCAGTGGGGGAGCTGCGTTTGCGGGGACCCTTGGGAGACCCTGCCGTCCAGGGGAAGGCCCGTGGGAGGAGGACGTCTCAGGACACGGCTGCACGGTTCTGCCCTCCTCCCCGCCCTGGAGTGTGCTGACTATTGACACACAGGTGGGCGGTGGGCAGGGGGTACAGCCACCGGGGCGTCCATCACCTTTGGGAAGCCCGAGCAGAGGCTCGGCCAGCAGAAAGGAAAGGCCAGCCTAGTTAGCTGGTGGGCCGACGTGGGTGGTGGGTAAAGACAGCACCACCCCCTCCTCACCCCTCTGCACCCCAGGGAAGCCCTGTCCGGTGGCTTTAGGCGATCCCCTCCTTCTGTGCTGAGCACAGTGGGAGGCTGGCCCCCATCGGGACCCCTTTCTTCTCGGGGTTGAGCGGGGGTTAAAGGCTAAATGCCCTCTTCCTACACCCCAGATCTGCACACGTCTCACCGCAGCATCGCATTTCTGTCATAAGGATATTGGCTGTCCCCGAATTTACCGTGTCATCAGCACACTATTCCAGTTACTATCACTGTGTCCATAAGAAACGTTAGTAGCTGCCATTTGTTGGGCAAAGTTGGCTCTTTTTTTTTTTTTTTTTTAAACTACCCCCATTACCTCTGCCCCATCTCCCCCTTCTGGATGACAAATTCTTTAAACAGAATCATGTGTGGGTCTTTCTGAGTCCAGCTCGTGGTAGCAAGAACCCACCAAGGAACCAGTTAGCATGGGCAGGCCCTCCCAGGAGAGCTGTGTAATGGGCTGCAGCCCCTGTCTCACTAAGTCTGTGTTCTCCAGACCGTGGTGTGTGTGCTGAACTGGGGACAGGGCAGGGTTTGCTGGACATACGAATCAAACACAGGTTTAGCCACAGCCCACAGCCCACAGCCCTCCCCACCCAACGGGGTCGTCTGTAATCTGGGCATCGTGCCTAGGCCTCAGTGTGCTGACCCCTCTAAGAGACACTAAAACACATCCCTGGTGGGGCTGTTTGGGTGCCAGGAAGCGCCGGGCACAGCCTGGCACACGGAGAATGCTCAGTGAGTAGAAGCTACGTCTTCTCTGCATAACCCTCCCGGTGGAAAGACTGTCTCGTTAACGCACTGTAAGTAGTGCAGGCCCCAGGTCTAGCTCCTCTCGCGTCTTCACAAGCTGGACCCTCTGACAGGGCCCTTGGACTTCAGGAGAACCCTGCACGCCCTCCCAAATTACATTCAAACCTCTGTGTATGTACATTGCTCTAGAGATATGAGCCCTGGTTTTGACCAGGATCTCAAAGAAAACATCAGGAATGTGCTTGAGAAGGTGCCTTTATCCAGCTACATCCAGACAGGCTGGCAGACATCAGCCCTACGGCCGAGGAGACCTGAGAACTCGATGGGGGCACAGGCAGAGGGTGGGGGAAAGGCGTGTGGGGGGTCCGTGGGCCTGGTGCTGGCACCCCCAGCTTCAAACAGGTAAGGCTGCACGTGGGCATCACAAGACACAGCCTCCACCCACCCCCTTCAGGTATGAAAGAGTACTTCCTTTTAACCTTTTAATTTTGACAAATTTAGGTTTACAGAAGTGTTGCAGAAACACTCCCAGGGGGTACCCATCTCCTGGATTCCATAAATGTTAACATCTTGCCCCATTTGCTTCATCCTTTCTCCACACTCTTGTGAACCATGTGGCAGTTAAGTTGCCCCTTTGCCTCTAAGTAACTCATGTGTTACTCCCAAACAAGGACGTAGCCTTCCACGGCTGCGGTGCGGTCATAACATCAGGAAGTTGACATTGATTTGGGACCATAAAACCTACAACAAACCATATTCAGATTTTGCCATTCAGTTGCCATGTCGTTTTAGCTTCTAATCTGGAAGGGTTCATGACACTGACATTGAAAAGCACAGGCTAGGGACGTCCCTGGTGGCGCAGTGGTTAAGAATCTGCCTGCCAATGCAGGGGACATGGGTTTGAGCCCTGGTCCGGGAAGCTCCCACATGCTGCGGAGCAACGAAGCCCATGCGCCACAACTACTGAGCATGTGCTCTAGAGCCCGCGAGCCACAAGTACTGAGCCTGCGAGCCACAACTGCTGCTACTGTGGCAGCACAACAACTGAAGCCTGTGTGCCTAGAGCCCCTGCTCTGCAACAAGAGAAGCCACCGCAATGAGAAGCCCGCGTGCTGCAAGGAAGAGGAGCCCCCGCTCACCACAACTAGAGAAAGCCCACGTGCAGCGACGAAGACCCAACGCGGCCAAATAAATTAATTAAAAAAAAAAAAAAGGAAAAGCACAGGCTAATTATTCTGAAGACTTTCCTTCAGTGTGGGTTTTTCTGATTGAATTTGGGCTTTGCACTTTTGGTGGGATTTTCACAGAAGTGATGCTGTGTCTGTAGTGTGTCATCTGTCCTACTCCTGGAGATGCTTTGGTCCCCCTGTCTCCTGTGTCCTTTTGACATGTTCCTGGCATTCTTTAGGCATTTGCTTCCTTTCCAGCGTAGCAAGGTCTTCCAGGCTTATTCTGTAATTTCCCCAGTCCCAGCCCTGGAACCAGTCATGTTTCTGAGGAGCCCCAGAACCTTCTGGTGGAGCATGGCACTCAGGAAACAAGATGTGGTTGTTGGTTACGCTCATGGCTGGGGTAGGAAATAGTACTGCATGTCCATTTCCTTATTGGTCTATAAACATATTAAAAACCATGAGTTTACACTGATACTTCCAATTTCAAAACAACACAAGAGTCATTCTTTCCCTTTTTCGTATTTGCAATTCCCTTGCTTGACAGTGAGAGACCCGGCTCCATTATCCATAATATACTCATTTGCTCAATCCTAGAGTACACACAAAGCACCTTCGGCATTGCTCACCTATGCTGGTGAAAAACAAGGCTACTAACAAGCGTTTAATATTTGTTTAGATTCTTTTTTGTCTCTAGTCTGAGGGCATATAGTCAAAATAAGGTGTTTAAAATTTACTTGGGTGTTTCTCCCCCTTCGTTGTGGATACGCAATTCATGCGCAACACAGTTCCGTTCATATACTCCACTGTTTTATTTCCCTACCCTTGTTTACTTTTGTTTGTGCAATATGTTAACATGGTTCCCCAATCAGAACTTCCCAAAAGGTACAAAAGTTACATTTCCCCCCCACCCCCATAACCAATCTCTTTAGTCTCCAGTTTCTCCTTCCTGTGTTTCTTTTCGTACAGGAGTAAGATACGTGTGTATTTTATTTTCCCTTCTTTCTTCCACAAAAGGTAGCACACTCTACTCTTGCACGTTGCTTTTTTTCAATTAATAATATATCCTGGAAACCACTCCACATCAGCTGAGTTCTTCCTTATTCTACTATTATGGTAGCTATCATCATTTACAACTGTCTTACATTCCACCGTGTGGAGGTGCCATTTTATATGTGACTATTTCACTCGAGACTCTTCAGGCTGTTCCGTAGCTCTTGCAGTTACAAACAAGGCTGCAACAAATAATCCGTGCACATACATTTTCTTTTGTTGTCAGTGTATCTTTAGGGTATAATCCTAAAAGTGGGATTGCTAAATCAAAAGAAATATATTTTTCACTAGTGTTCAATGCCCCTCGGTAAGGGATGTGCAAACCTGCACTCTCACCAGCAATGAATGAGGGTGCCAGTAACGCCACAGCCACACCAAGAGAATGTGCAGTCACACTTTTTGATCATTGCCGATCTGAATGATGAGAAATGGTATCTGTATAGCTTTCACTTGCATTTCTCTTGAGGTCAAGCTTATGTTTCAGGATCTAGTTTACTTATTTATGAATTCTATGTTTTGCCCACTTTTCTATTGGATTTTTGGTATTCTCAATCTTTAACAGTCCTTCACTTATGAGGGATATTAGCCCATTATCTGTAAGAAATTTTCTTCCAGTGTGTCATCTGCCTTTGACCTTGTATTTTATCCTCATAGAAAAGTTTTGTTACCTTTTCATATGGTTAAACTGATTAATCTTAAATTTCCTCTAGATTTTGAGTCCTAGAAAATCTTCCCAACACCCAAGTCAAAGACATTCATCCGTGTGTTTTGTAGTACTTCCATGGTTTCAGTTTTTCCATTTAGATCCCTCATCTGTTTGTTTATTCTTGTGTATGCTGTGAGTTATGAATTAACTATCTTTTGCCAAATTTTAACCAGCTGTCCTGCACTATTAAAAAAAAAAGCCTATCTGTATCTATTTCTGGACTTTCTATTGTATTCTACAGGTCTGAATATCTCCCTGATTCAATCAGAGAGGTTTTATAGTGTGCTTTAATGTCTACCGGGGATAGTCTCCTTGTAGTTTGTTTTAAATAACTTTTCCTGGATTTTCTTTCATTCAATCTTCTTAAAGCACATATTTAGGTAAAATTTTAATGCCAAAATTGATGCTCTTACGTGTCAAAATGAAAATACCAGAAGCAGGGTTTCCAGGGATACTAAACACCTGAAAGCAGAGGCTTGGCTGGGCCTCGCCCAGGAGGTCACCCCGTCGCGTCTGGTCACACACCGAGTCGCCTAGGAGAGCTGCTTTGAGCGCCACTCCTTCTCACTGTACAGGTCCCTATAGCAGCTTATTGCATCGTTGATTGCTCTCGAAACTTTCAGGTTCCACGCATCATCAGGGCTGTTACTGGTAAGGACCTGCAAGCCAGCCTCGAAATGTGAGAAGGCTGCTGACAGCTCCCGTGTGGTTAGTTGGCGCAGGGCAGGTGCAGCCTCTTCACCCTCCTCCTCCTCTCCCGCCGGTTCCTGCTCCAGCTGCACCAGCTCCTCATTTGAGAGACCCTCCTCGTGGGACTGCAGCAGCTGGTCCACGTCAGCTTCTCCCACCTCTCCAAGGGCCACACTCTTGGCAAGGGTCACAATATTTTGTTGAACCTGGGCAATGTTGTCTGTTTGGGAAACACTCTGGAACTGAACACACTCGGGCCAAATCTTCTTCCACACACTGTTCATTGTTGCTGGCCTGAGCTCCTCCCAAGCTATTGCAATGTTGTCCACGGCATCCACGATGCTGTACTTTCTCCAAAACTCCCTGATCTCAGCTGTATCGTCCCCATCTGTTGCTTCTAGGATGTGCTCAAAAGTCCTTCTCAGGTAATGAGCTTTGAAGGTAGAGGCCACACCTTGACCCATGGGCTGGATGGAGTCAGCCGTATTGTCATGAAGATATTCCACTCTTACATTATCAGACAGATCGCTCAAATTTACTGGGTGGCATGGTGCATTGTCTAAGATGAGCAGTGCTTTGTTGGTGAGATTATTTTGGGCACAGTATTTTTCAATGGCAGGGCAAAAAAAGTATGTGAACCACTCATGAAAGATGCTCCTGGTTGCCCAGGCCTTTTTATTGGAACGCCAAATCACAGGCAAATTGGGCTTGGAGTACCCCTCCAGAGCCTTGGGGTTTTCTGAGTGGTACACCAATAAGGGCTTCAACTTAAAGTCCCCAGCTGCATTGCCGCCAAGCAGCAGCATCAAGCGATCTTTGGATGATTTAAACCCGGGCTCAGCTTTCTCTTCTACCGAAATAAACGTTCTTTCAGGCATTCTTTTCCAATAAAGCCCTGTCTCATCTACATTAAACACTTGCTGGGGGGTGTACTCACCTTCTTGGATGATGCTTTTCAGGATTTCTGGATATACATCCTCCTTACCAGGAGCCGCGCTGCTCATCTTGAAGTGGGGCAAACAGTGGCGTTCCTTGAATCTCACAAACCACCCTTTACTTGCACTGAACTTTGCTGTTTGAGAGCTCTCCCCTTGTTCACGCTGTAGGTCATCAAACAAACTCTTAGCCTTCTCCTGAATAACGGTAACGCTCAGGGGCACGTTTCGCTGGCTCTGGTCTTCAAGCCACACATGCAACAACCGCTCCATCGTCTCCATGACTGCACTTCGGTGGCGAGTCAAACGGGAGGCTCTCAACGGAGTAGCTATTTGTGAACTCGCTTTGATTTTTTCTTTGTTATCTCGGATTGTCGCCACTGTAGAGACAGCAAGGCCTAACGCCTTTGCGACCTGGCTGAGCTTTTCACCCACTTCAAACCGTCTTAACACTTCTAATTTCACGTCGAGGGTAATTGCTTTCCGTTCCCTTTTGGCACTCGGGATGGCCGTCGCATTTCGGGGCCTTTTCCCAGGCATCTTTGCCTCCGGAATGTACTAAAAGAACAGCAGTCCCAGGTGCGAGAAAGCCTGTGGTTATTCTATGCCCCCTTGCAGAACTTGGGGAAGAGAAAGTGGGGCTTCGAGGAGGCGCAGGCTGCCGTCCCGGGGGACGTGGAAGGGTCAGCACAGGCCGGCCCACGACACTGCCCAGTTTCAGGCCGGTTCATTCTGGGCTCCAGGGCGCCCAGCGTGGCCCTCTGGCGTCGATCAGAGCGTCCACTTCCCTGGACAGCACGCGTGGGTTTCCGTGACGCAGAAACAACTCGGTGAGCGGCAGTAGGCTGCACAGCACACTCAGCCCCAGTGCTGTGCTTCCTCCCGGAACCGGTTCCTAGCGCGGCGCCGGGACCACCAGGAGCCCCCGGGCTGGGCCTGGCGGGCCGGCGATCGCTCTTGTGAGCCGCTTCCCATGGAGGACCCCGGAAATACCTGTCCTTGGAGACGCCGGATTTAAAATAAATCTAAGGGCGCTGGATGTCCCCTCAGCACCTCGCTCGCGTCGGTCACCGCGGGCCAGGGCGGCGCGCAGGTTGAGATCCGCGTCAGGCCGTAGAGTAGACACCTAAGGAGAGGTCCCCGCGCCGTCGTCTTGGCCTCACCGCGCATGCGTCAGGCACCCGGAGGTCGGCTGGGGGTGTGGCGCCCTATGACCTATTTGCCGCTGCACTGGATGTTGCAGTGGCTGGTGGCGGCGGCCGGCAGCAGGGAGGTGGCCGTGCCGCTCGCCGTGCTGTGGCGATGCGGCGGTGGCCCACGAAGCGGCAGGACGGCTGGGGCAGGCGTGAGGGCCCTCGGAACCGCCCAGCAGGTGAGCGGGGAGGCGTTGCCCTCCGGTTCTGGGCGGCAGGGGCGGTGGCTGCGCTCGACGCCGCGATGACGCCATCCAGCTGCGCCGGCCGGCGCGGGGACCGGGTGTGGGAACCGGGACACCGAGTAGCGGGGGTGTGGCGGCGGCTACCACATCCCCCGGCCAGCGCGGGGGAGCGGGGCGCGGGAACCGGGTGCGGGAACCCGGGCACCGAGAGGCGGAGGCGCGGCGGCGGCGACCACACCCCCGGCCGGCTGGCCCCGGGGCTCCAGCCCATCCCCGCGGCTGAGCAGGCTGACGCTCGCCCGAACCGGTCTCCGTCTGTCCTCCGAGCCCCCGCCCTTTTCTTCGAAAGTTCCCGCTGCCTCTCAGCGCCCTGCCCACTGCCCGCGCGTCCTCATTCCGCTCTCCCAAGAGCCGCGTGCAGCGAATTGCGTTCAGGCCTCGCTCCGCTGCGAACCTACCGTGTCTCCTCGGGCGCCCGCTCCGACCGCGAGGTGGTTTCCTCCTGGGCTCAGCGGTGATATGACTTCTGCACTATCTCGCAGGGTTGCTCTCCGTTATGATGACGGACGTGAAAGAGTTTTGTCAAGTGTTATGTGGTTTTTATTCGAACAGCATTCGTCCAGTCCAGTTCTGCCACTCTAATCATAACTAATATTTTTTGAGGGCTTCCGTGCTAAGGGCTTTACGGGGACTGTCTCCTTTAAGTCTTATACCCGTCCTTTAGGTAGGAGCTGTTCTAACTCTATTTTATAGGCGAGGAAACGTAAGGCCACAACTGGTCAGCATCTTCGCTTTTAGATACTCCTGTATTGTACGCCTTCCCGTGGGTTAGATACTCTGAAATACACCATATTTTAAGGTTTGTTTTTGTACATCCCAGGGAGCAGTGATCACATTGAATTCTTTTCTGAGGGACTAATGTGGAGCCTCCGGATTTTGATCGGAGAAAGTTATCTTGGTTTTCAGACAGTATTGAAAGACAGAGAAGGGTTCCATGGGTTCATTTTCTGTCCTGTCTTAAGGAGTGAACTTTTCCCTCTCATCTCTGTTCATTTCGGAGCTGGTGCACGTCAGTTTCAGGTTGTTTCCGCAATATCAGTGAAAGCAGAGCCTTTCACCTGTGGCCACGTGGCACTCAGCATTGCAGGGAGCTGTTCTAGTTGTTAACCGGGTGGAAGGCAGTAATTGACGGGGTGCAGCACAGGTGTGTCATGAATTCCGTGGACCTCAGTGGCTTTAGTTATGAAGGGAGGAAGTTGCATGATCTTTGGGTTCCTCCCCAGACTGAGCTGTTCTGTTCATCTGTGGAGTCTGCTAGCCAGGGCATGTCACAGGGAACAGGACAGGCAAGGGCTTTGCCCCATGAGCTGCTCTCCTCTGAGGGCTTGGTGACTTGTAGGCTGAGGGGGGCATGTGAAGGCTGGAGATGAAGTAGCAGACTGCTTTATAGTTTAAAAGATGTGCCCTTTCAACTATAGTCAGCACTCCTCAAGGGGAAGCTTATGTTCTGGAAGTTTCTATGAGTTATTTTTTCATTCAGTGAGCTTCCTACATGGTTCCTGCCACACAAGACAACAAATGTGTCCGTAGCATGTTAGGCGGTTATATGAGGTATGAAGGAAGAGGAAGCAGAACAAAGGAAGTAGGGAACGAAGAGAAGGGGTGGAGGAGGGTAAATGTCACGTTATCTTAGGCGGGGTAATCGACTTCTGAAGGAAGTGAGGATTGAGCTGTGGGCAGATTCACAGGCGGCTGGTGGGGCTGTACCTGTGTGCCAGGGTCACCTGATTTGTGATCTTACAAAGAAAGGACCGTGGTACTTTGCTTGTTAAAGGGAGACTTGCTGTGCACAGCTTCACGTGTGGGCTTTGCATATCCAAACACCAAGAATGGGTGGTAGACCCCTGTCTTTGAGAGCTGCATCTGACCTAATGTGGTCCCCTAACCAAATCAGAAAAAGACTAAGTTATAAATTAGAATAAAGGAATTGGATATTTTCTCAAGTTTTGGAGGCCTGAAGATCATACTTTGTCCTTCTAGGGCTGGAGGCCGCCTGACAGCGAGACTGGGCGCCAGAATCCTCGTCACACACCTCCAGCTCCCAGTGACCTTACCTCAGGCGCTCACCAGCCTCTCTGAACTTCTGCGTTCCCACCCCGCAGGGGGATGGCAGCACCTGCTTCCTCAGGGTGGGCACTGAAGAGCGGAGGAGGTGACCGAAGCGCCTGGCACCCAACCAGGGCCCAGGACCACCACCTTCTCTGCGCCTTTGCCTAGACTTCCCCTCACAGTGACAGCCTTTGTGACATCAGGTTCTGGTCCCCTTGTGCGCGGTGACTTGCGACGGTGGGGAGGTGGCATTCATGGCGCAGAGGCTCCAGGAGCCTCATCACTGTTAACCGCCATGTCTCCTTCCTGAGCCTCCCTGTTTGGAGTTTTCCCTGATTTTAGTATCTTTCTCATAGCTTTACCTTACTTTTTAGTGCTCTGTGGCCTTTGATAGGGATGTGTGAATAATGTGGCTTACGAGCAAATTAATAATCACTAGGGAATGAGTTTGCTTTGGGGAATAGCCTGCCTCACCATGAAAGATGGCACGACTGGAATAACGCAAGTGTCGTCACCTGTGGATCCAGTTTCACTGTAACAAAATATTGGGAACAATCCAAATCTTTGGTTAGGTTGGGGTTTTTTTGGATACAGTTAGTAGTAGGTTAGTGAGTGTGCTTAGAGCTTGTTTTTTAGTATGGTGGCTTTTATTGTGCTCGTTTTTGCTGTAATGGCTTTTGACCTGTGATAGTGAAAAACCGAAATTGTCTCTAGTTCTGTCCTGAATTGATGTTAAGTGTTGTTATCAGCTTATGGTAAAAAGTGTTGTTTTCCTCTTTGGGAACTATAGAAAATACAACGTCTAGGAAAAACATTTGCTTTCCTGACAAAAATACTAACCTGTGGCTGATCAAAGATAAATCATAATACTCTGCTTTTTAAATTTCATATGATTTTAATGTTAGAATACTGTTTGTTTTTGAGGCTGTAAAAATTTCAGTGACTAAAATTGCCTCAGGCAGGAAGTGATTAGTTTTGTTTTGTTTTGTTTTTTGACAGCTGTAGCTATAAAAATTCTTCATGGGGCTTCTCTGGTGGCGCAGTGGTTAAGAATCTGCCTGCCAGTGCAGGGGACATGGGTTCGAGCCCTGGTCTGGGAAGATCCCACATGCCGCGGAGGAAGTAACTCCGTGCGCCACAACTACTGAGCCTGTGCTCTAGAGCCCCGTGCTCCACAACAAGAGAAGCCACCGCAATGAGGAGCCTGTGCACCGCAACAAAGAGTAGCCCCACTCGCTGCAACTAGAGAAAGCCCGAGTGCAGCAACGAAGACCCAACGCAGCCAAAAATAAAAAATAAATAAATTAAAAAAAAATTCTTCGTGTACCTCTGCATTGCATTTAGTTTCTTCTTCTCCTGTTTGAATCATATTTTTAATGAGATAAAGCAGATAAAGGACTTAGGTTTACACCCCAGCCCAAATCCTGGTCCTTTTGCGCCTGTAACTGCCGCTGTGAGAAGATGCCCCATCGGATTGCAGGGGAAGCTAATTCTCTTTCCCGTTTCAGTGCCTCCTGGGAATCCGCTTTCAGCAGTTGGCTCTGTGGAAGAGACAGACGTCAGTTTCCCAGTGGCTGTGTTCAAAACCACCCAAAGGTACCTGTCTTTCTCTTACCATCGTTGGCAGCATAAGGTCACAGGAACCGAGGCGAGTGTGGCTTCCTTGGTGTCCTGCATCATGGGGAGTGGGGACAGGGTGCATGATGGCTCAGGAGGCCTGGACCTCTCGTTTTCTGGCTTCCACATTCAGTCACACTTAGCTCTCCCCATTTCTGGGTTACCTGCCCCACGTCTTTACAGTTTTGATCTATCGGTGTAGGTGGTGAAAGAGAAACTCTTTCAGTAGGAAGTTGCTGCTGGGTGAATCTTTGGCGATGCATGGGAACAAACCTTTGTTTCTGCACATCTGAGGGCCAAGCTGAGTCTCACGTTTGGAAAGCAGAACAGAGATCTCGTGTAGACTGCAGTTAGTTTGGGGCACGTGTGCCCCCGGGGGCGGGCTGTGGGCTGTGCTCAACGCTTCTCGGGAGACCCTGTGTGCAGTGCAGAGCAGAAGGCAGTTAGGACATGGCGGCGCGTGCTGGTCTCACCAAGCTGAAGTCAGGAAGAAAACCCGCTTCTCCCTTACTCTGCCTCTCCTGGGTTGACAGTATGGCTACTTTTGTGAGTGTGGTGTGTGCTCTTAAAGTACCAGAACCTCATCATTTTGTCCCAGTGGGTTTGAGAAGTTCTTTAAGAGGAGTAGAAGAAACCCAGACTTAGAAAACCAACAGCTCCAAAACAAAAACAAAAACGAAAACAAAATGGTAAAAGGGACACTTGACAAATCAGATTGTCAAAATTGTACATTTGAGAATTTTTTAATTCTTTAATTAAGTTAAGTAATTAATTTATTTTTGGACACACGTGCAGCATGTGGGATCCTAGTTCCCCGACCACGGATTGAACCCTTGCTCCCTGCAGTGGAAGCACAGTGTCCTAACCACTGGACCGCCGGGGAAGTCCCCACTGGAGGATTTTTTTTTTTTTTTATTATTATTTTTTTAAAGCGTTCATTGATTTTGAGTTAGTCTGGGGAGGTGAGCGGCCGGTGGCCCGTGTGTGGGTGGGCCTGGTATTTCCTTCCCTTCACTCGTTTGTGGACGTGGCCTCCCTCCCTCCCTTTGTCTTCGGGGCTCAGCACCTCCATAGCTTGTGTGGATCTGAAGCCTCGACAAATCTGTTTGTGAAGTTATAGCGTAGTTTGGTGATGTGGGTGGGTGAAGTGAATATTCAGCGGGTGTGTTTCTCCTGGGAAATGTCTCCTGTTCGGGTAGCCAGGAGCAAGAAGTGGAGCGGGGCCCATGAAAGCTCGTTGGGAGGAGTGCTTACATGATTCGCTACAAACGTAAGACTTCTTTGAAGGCTCGTGTTTTGTCCTTAATGTTTATGCACATCTTCCCTCTATCCTATAATATGTCTGGCTGTTCCTGGGATCATTCTGGCCTTCGGGCTTCCATGGCTTTGCGTTGGGCTTGCTGCAGTGGGGCCATGTACGTCGTGGGGCAGCTCGGGCTTTTATCCTGGAACTTGTGTGAATGTTGTGCTCAGGCCCTGCGTCTGCTGTTGTTGGCTGGCTGTGGATGGATTGCCTAGTGGAGAAAGTGATTTTTGTCTCAAGCCTCTGTGTGCCCACCTTTTCTTTACTCAGGGGAATGCTTTTTTTTTTTTTAATATTTATTTGGCTCTTAGTTGCAGCACGCAGGATCGTCATCGCCGTGTGCTGGATCTTTCTTAGTTATGACACTCGGGCTCCTTAGTTGCGGCACGCGAGCTCTTAGTTGTGGCATGTGGGATCTAGTTCCATGACCAGGGATCGAACCCGGGACCCCTGCATTGGGAGCGCGGAGTCTTAGCCACTGGACCACCAGGGAAGTCCCAGCAATCTTCATTTTAAAACAGCATTGTTTTTTTTCCTGGTTACAGATGTAATACATGCTTGCTGCAAAAAAATTTGGGGAAATAAAAAGTATAAAGAAAGAAATCACCATCTGCTAACTCAGGCTGGCCTTTTTTTTTGATCCTCCTGGCCAGTCTGAAAGCAGAGCTGCTCACTCTTTTACACCCTCTGTCTGACTGTCCTGTTGCATACTCCGGCAGTGGTGCACCGCGCTGGGGGAAGTGTGAGGGATCAGCTGGGCAGGGGTCCCACGGGGCAGGGAGGATGCGCCATGTCTTCGCCTCCATGAACCTGAGAGCTGGCGGGGCCTGGCTGGCTGGGGCTCCGCGTGCTGGCGGAGAAGCCAGGGTGGGCAGTCACCTGGAGTCCTGTTTGCTGTGGTTTCAGCTGTGTTACAGGCGTCGGGTGGTGGTGAGGTTCCACACTCAGGATCGTGTCCTTGGCGTGCAATCCTCAGTTTTCCCATTGTTTCCAGGAGGAGGTGTGGTGTTTCCAGTGGTTATGGTGGTGTTGACAGCAGGCCATGTCTGAAGCTCCCCAGAGGGCTTGTGCCTTCTGGGCAGCGGGCTGTTTAGGCGACAGCAGCTAGCAGGCCTTGGCGCTGCACTTTCATTCTCGTCGGCACTGTTTTCTTGTGGTGCCTGCTGTCCGACCAGGGATTGAACCTGGAAAGCCCAGAATCCTAACCATTAGGCCACTAGGGAACTTCCCTCCTTCAGGATTTTTTTTTTTTTTTTTCTCTTTTGCGGTACGCGGGCCTCTCACTGCTGTGGTCTCTCCCGCTGTGGAGCACAGGCTCCGGACGCGCAGGCTCAGCGGCCATGGCTCACGGGCCCAGCCGTTCCACGGCATGTGGGATCTTCCCGAACCGGGGCACGAGCCCGTGTCCACTGCATCAGCAGGCGGACTCTCAACCACTGCGCCACCAGGGAAGCCCTCCTTTGGGATTTTTAAAGCCAGTTTGGAGGCTTAGTGCTCAGATGTGCCACATTTTAATCCCTCTTCTTGCATTGGTTCCTGTTTATTAAAATAATCCCAGGCTAAAATTGTCCATGTTAGTAGGAAACAAAACCAAGACCTGTCCTGCGGAGTGTGAGCTGCCCTCGGAGAGAGGCGCAGCCCGTGTGTGTGAGGCTCGTCTGAGGAAGAGGCCCAGGGTTGCTATGCCGTGCCCTGCCTGGGACCTCAGCTCTTCTGACTGCTCGTCTCTTTTCTAGGTGGACCGGCTGGAAGTCGTGAACAAACAGTTTGTGGGTGTTATTACTGCCCCTGGGACATCGTCTGAGGTGAGGGCTGGGTTCAAGGCCGGTGTCCTAGACGTAGGTTTTGGTTTTAGCGTAAGGTGTAGTTTTCTGGGAATTCCCTCGTGGTCCAGTGGCTAGGACTCTGAGCTCTCACTGCTAAGGGTGCAGGTTCAATCCCTGGTCAGGGAACTAAGATCCCGCAAGCCTCGTGGCCAAAAAGAAGGTATAGTTTTCTGTTTTTTTAGAGAAATGCCTTCCCTGGTTTCACTTTCCAGCACCCACTTGTGCTCGTTTGTTTTGGTGACACGACAGGAACAGTCTTCCGAGTAGCGCAGGACCCTCATAAAGCTATAACAGTGCTTCAGTTTTGCCGAGTAACACGTGCCAGCTGCCAGCTGAGATCTGGAAGGGGGAAGAATAAAATGACGGAGGAAGGCGACGTCAGCTGTCGATGGGCATTTATACTTCGACCTCAGACCTAAGCCTGTGGTTTGGGGCCAGGACAGGTGGCCTGTCAGAGCTGCTCCGGGCTTTGCTGGGAGAGGCGCTGGGGAGGGGTGGCGGCTGTGGGGGGCACCCCCTACAGCGCCTGGCGCCTTGGTCTCTGTAGAAGTTTGTGTGGTTCAACATCGGCAGCGTGCACACCTTCGAGCGCAACCTGGAGACCGTCCACTGGGAACTGGGCATGGAGCTCCCGGAGCAGACGGCCGTGGTCTACACCACCGAGAGCGATGGGTGAGTGGGCGCAGCTGGGCCCGGTACTGGCCACGCAGCACTTCCTGCTGTACCTGCTCAGGCGTGTTACAGGCGTTCTCCGATAGTCACAGTGTCTGTGGTGGAAGATAAATTTGTTGGCTCTGTTTTTATTGAGGAAAGAATTGATCGGGGAAATGTTTAGCTAGGCAGCCTGAGGACTGTGCAGTGGGCCGGGAAGGGTTCAGCTGCGGGGAGGCTGTGCTGGGTCTGGAGGGGTTCTGAGGGAGGGGCCGCAGCTGCCCTGCCCGCCCCACAGGTGAAATCGAGCAGGTAGGTGTGCGTGGATGGGGGAGGCTGCATATACAGGTTGGCACATTAAAAAACAAACTGTTGGGGCTTCCCTGGTGGCGCAGTGGTTGAGAGTCCACCTGCTCATGCAGGGGACACGGGTTCGTGCCCCGGTCCGGGAAGATCCCACATGCCGTGGAGGCGCTGGGCCCGTGAGCCATGGCCGCTGAGCCTGCGCGTCCGGAGCCTGTGCTCCGCAACGGGAGAGGCCACAACAGTGAGGGGCCCGCGTACCGCAAAAAACACACAAAAAAAACTGTTCCCTTTTGTGTAGCAAAACCAAGTTCTGGAGCCGTCCGCTGTTCATGGCCTGGAGGCAGTGTTTCTGGCTTGTCTCTCAAGGGAATGTGACAGATGGTTTTCTTGGACTTTCTAGGTCTTTCTTGTGAAGCCTGGTGCCCACCTTTCTCCTGATCGGAATCCTCCTCTATGTCGCAAGGAGGGGCCCGATGGGGGCTGGGCATGGCAGAAGAGGAGGGGGCCTCTTTACCGTTGGCGAGACCACAGCCAAGATCATGAAGAACAACGTCGGCGTGCGCTTTGCAGACGTGGCTGGTTGCGAAGAAGCCAAGTTGGAGATCATGGAGTTTGTGAATTTCCTGAAGAATCCCAAGCAGTATCAGGACCTCGGGGCCAAAATTCCAAAGGTACTGATTTGAGAAAACATGATGCTCTGAGCTTCGCCCTGGTTCATTGTGGACAGAGCTGGGACAGTGTAGCTTTTGGTAATGATACTGTGTCTTATTAATCACAGTGGAGAGTGGAAATCGCATTTGCAGAGTAGTAAAGTGAAAATCCTCTTATCTGATCAGCTGTTTTAAACTATAAAACTGGAATCATAGGGACAGTGCACGCCCACCCGGAGTGTGTTTATTTCACCTTCAAGCGCAAACATACGTCTTTGTTGGTGTGGTGTCTCGTTTAGAGCACAGGCCTTCCTTTGAGTTTGGCCCCAGTGATCAAATCCTCTGTTAAATATCTTGCACAAAGCAATTAACGTCTCTAGTTTTGTTTCTTTAAAATGAACTGAGAACGTAGAAGCAATCTGAGTGCAGGATCCTATATTTTTATGACTTTTTCTTACTCTTTCAGTTTTCTATCCATTCAGTTTGACAGCATTTTTCTTTAACAGTTTGCCTTTATTACTTTATTATCTAAAGCCTTCAACTTTGTTTTTGAAAAAACAGCTTTCTTTACCATTACTTATTATCAAAGTATATAATTAAAATAAGCACATGGAATTCCCTGGCGGTCTAGTGGTTAGGACTTGGGGCTTACCTTGCCATGGCCCGGGTTCAATCCCTGGTTGGGAAACTAAGATTCTGCAAGCAGTGTAGTGTGGCCAAAAAAAAAAAACAAACTCTCAAGTACAACTCTCGTAATGGGTCTGGGATCAGATGCAGCTGCCTCTCGGGAAGCCCACGAGCAAGCAGTGGGACAGGTGTGCGGTGTGGACGCAGGTTGGGGTGCTGTGCGGAGGAAGTGGAGCTACGGTGATTCTGGCCACTCCTCTACCTGTGGGTGCCCCTGGGCATCGACCTTTTGAGGGCCTGGCTGAAGCTGTGAGTCCTTTTCCCAGAAAGGTTTGCGTCTCACACGGAATAGATTCACAGACCCCTCGAGGCGTCCCTGGGCCCTGGACCAGGCTCCGAGCTCTCGGGTGGGTGGTGCTCACCTCACTGACCTTCCTGGTGGCCCCGTGCTTCCCCCAGCGTGCCCTGAACAACAGGAGAGCATGACTGACCGCTGGGGCTTTGTGGGCAGGAGGTTTGTACTTCTGTCTGACCACCTGGTGAGAGCTGGCTGGAAAGCTGGGTGTGGGGGGCACAGAAGGTGCCCTGCCTTGAGGAGACCCTCTGCGAATCCGCATCCACGTTCACGGGGACGTGGGGCCCTGACGCCTTGTGGTTTTGAGTTTTGTGGCTCCCTCCTCCCTCCATTTACGTATTTTAGTTTTGTCCTTAAAGACTTAAAAAAACAACCTTAGAGTCTCCTTTGAAATAAGTAGATATTAACCCACACCCTCGACTAGAAATGGAGCAATAGGAGCCCCGTTTAAATCTCTCCTCGTTTTTCACGTGTAATGGTAACCCCGAAAGGAGCACTGAGGTGTGTTTCTGGGGCGTGAATTACGAATTTCAACCTTAAGTAAGCGTAGAAAAAGGCAGGTTGTCGATCAGGAGGCACAGGTGCCAGTGACCACACACAGGTGCCGCCTTCACAGCTGCCGGTGGACGAGCTGGACAGAATCACGTGACCAGGTCTGGGGCGTGGGCTCTTGTTCGTCCTGGTGTGAGTTGGTGTGTTTCGTAGGGCAGTTTGGCAAAGACCGTTAAACATCAGACCGCGAGATCCAACGAGCCCTGCCCTGGGAGCGTTGCCTGAAGAGATAACCTGCTCGGCTGGACTGGGGGTGTGGGGGGCTTTCCCATGTCTGCAGCGTTTGAACATTTCATGGTGAACGTGCGTTCACTTTACAAGCAGGAAGTATCACACCGAAAGCAAACCTTAGCCGACCCGCGTGGAGCAGGCCTAGAAAACGCCTGTTCAGTAGAATGTGACTGTCTCCTCGGCTCCGTCTGTACCCTTTCAGAACCAGGCATTGCCTTTCTGTTTCAGGGAGCCATGCTCACTGGTCCTCCTGGTACCGGCAAAACGCTTCTCGCCAAGGCGACTGCAGGGGAGGCCAGTGTGCCCTTCATCACCGTGAACGGGTCCGAGTTCCTGGAAATGTTTGTCGGCGTCGGTCCAGCTCGGGTAGGCGGATGCGCCCTTGTCCTTGCCCTGGGCTTCGTGTGGGACCCTGGCAACAGGCGCAGAGCACAGATGTGCAGGGGGACCCGGGCGGGCAGGCAGAGCAGCTGAGATGAGAATCGAGTGCCAGAGGCGAGGGCTTAGCTTGGTGAGCTCTTTAGTCCTGTGTTGGTACCAGTGGCAAAGCAGACCCTGCCACCCACGGACTCCTGTTTCACGTCCGTGACGTGTATGCAATGGCCTGAATAAATGCTCCCTGTGTCTTGTTCGTTGAGGAGATTGACGCGATGGGCAGGAATTGAGGCCGTGGGCACTTTGGGGGCCAGAGCGAGCAGGAGAACCCCTGAACCAGCTGCTCGTGGAGCTAGACGGTGAGCGGCTGCACGACCGTCCCCCAGGCCTTCCTCTGTGCGGGACCTTCCCGGGCGAGAACCCCTGCTTGCTGTGTTTTGAGGAAGGCTGTTTTCGGCACACACAGTGGAGGGAGCTGCCCTCAGAGCTCAGCGCAGGACGGGACCGACACCCAGGCTCCTTCCACGTTGGCCTCTGACCCGGGCCGCCTCCTGGCCCAGAACCCCTCTCCGCTCTCCCCCCTGGGGACCACTGCTCGGGGAGGTCCCAGCTCCGCGTGACAGCCCGGCAGCCCTGCCGAAGCTTCGCGGGAAGTGTCTAGGCGTTCTTACTAGTTTCCAGATTTGGAGAAGCTTTTGTCGGACCTTTGGCAGGTCTTGTCGTCGCTTTGGCTTTGGGGCTGTGTTGGGGTCCCCGACATGACCCAGGGTTTGGTGATTCGCCGGGAGGACTCCATGTTTAGTTGGATTCAGGACCACGGTTGAGTGGGGAGCAGGTGCCTGGTGGCCAGGGAAGCTGGTCACAGCCTCTGGAGCCCTGGAGTCACAGGATGCAGCTACTTCCGTGGCAGCGGGCTGGGTGACACTCGGGAGTGGGGTTTCCCCTGGGGGCTGGTCACGTGGCAGCCTCTGCCCAGTACGTGCTACGATCCCAGCCTCCCAGGAGGAAGGCCGGTGCTTCGCAGAAACCACACGTCTGCACGCACAGTTGAGGCACAGGGAGCCCCTCTTATCAGGGAGCGGTCCTGAATCCCAGGTCCCAGAGGTGGCCGAGGGCCCCCGTGAGCAGGCCTTTCTGCAGATGAGTGCTGGGTGAGCTCAGGCCCCCGCCGCCCCGCCTGCCTTCCAGTCAGGCTCCCTGAGCCCAGCAAGCCGTCCGGGGCCTGGGTGGAGGGAGGTCTCCGCAGCGGCCCAGGGCCCCGATGGTGGAGGCTCTGCCTGGCCCCTGCAGCTCGCCGCATGGTGTCAGAGGCTGGCCGTAATAGACCAGTAATGAATTAGGATGGGCGTCCGTGGCCTGAGGAACGTCTGGTTACCCACCAGTGCACGTGCGCCTCAGTCAGCATTGGGGGCCGCGGGGACCAGAGCCACTGGTTGCCTCCTGAGACAGGTCAGAGCTAGCCCTGGGCATGAGTGTCCGCCCCACACTGAGCGGCCTGTGCAGTGGGCTGCGGGCCCGCAGGAGAAGCAGGCCCAGCGTGGGGCTTCCGGGGTGGGTGGCAGGGGTCCTGGGAAGACGGGGCCAGCTGCGCAGGGGAGGAGCCCTGGGAAGAGGAGAGTCTCCTGCTGCCTGGGCCCCCTCCTTGGGCTCACCTGCTTCTCATGTCCAGGGTTCAGCTCTACCACGAGCGTCATGGTGCTGGCGGGCACCCACCGCCCCGACATCCTTGACCTGGCCCTGACGCGGCCCGGCCGGTTTGACCGTCAGATTTGCATTGGTGAGTGTGCTGGTTGCCTGGGTGCTGAGGCTTGGCTTTTCCTTCCTTTGGGTTAAAAGTTGGGTTAGATCTTTAGCTGTGTATTTGGAGAAGATTTTGATCGGGGTCCTAAAGCCGTTAATACAGTGTTGTGAAAACGGTGGAGGTGCGTGGGTGCCCCCCACTTTGGGAAGAACAGGTGTACTTGGGGCTGGGGGAAGGTCGCTGCAGTCCATGCAGGTGGGAGCGAGGTGACAGACTTGGATCCTTCGGCTTTTACTTTCTGTGCGCCGTTGGCGAGAGAAGCATTCACCCTGGCCCTTTCCACTGGTGAGGAGATCCTGGGAGTTTAGGACTTGAGTCCTGCGTGGACACCCGGCTGCCAGGGCAGCCAGAGTTTTGCTTGTGGTTGGGTCCCTGTCCTGGGATGGATTTGCGTGGGCCAGAGGCTCCACGGTCAGGAAGTTCTTTGATGTGTTGAAGAGCTGAACGTACGTGACCTGTGGGTCGTTTCTGCCGCGGGGAGCTCCCTGGCCCGGGTCGGACAGCGAAGTGTGCAGCACGGACACGCAGGGGAGGGCCCTTGCAGTGAAGTGGCTGCAGGTGGCCCCGCCCTGGCCCTGAGTGCCTCTCTCTCTGTTAGGCCCCCCTGACATCAAAGGCAGGTCGTCCATCTTCAGGGTCCACCTGCGTCCACTCAAGTTGGACGAGAGCCTCAGTGAGGACGCCCTGGCGAGGAAGCTTGCGGCCCTCACTCCAGGCTTCACTGGTGAGTGTGGCCAGGTGGGCCGTGCGGGTCTGGACATGTCGGTGGGTGGTATCTGGTTGTGCCACTTGGTCCTGGCATGTGCTACCCTTGTCCTTAGAGCTTTTGAGTCTGACGGACATATCGGAGGCCTCAGAGATGATTAACCCCAAGGCTGGCTTGTGCCTGTTTGAACTCCTGCCACCCCGGGAACATAGTGCAGTGACGTCTTGTCCCCTTGGCATGCTGCCCATTGAAGGGGTCATGGTTCAGCACTTCCCAAATTGGATGACAGACCTGAGTCTCCACGTCCAAGAAATTGAATAAACTCCAAGTAGGGATAAACCCAGAGACGTCCACACTGAGATACAGTGTAATTCATGTTGGTCAGAGATAACGAGAGACTGTTGAAGCCAACCAGACAGAAGGGACACCTAGTGGGGACGGGTCTTCAGTAAGGTTAACAGCCGATTCTTCTTGGAGACCATGAGGCCAGAAGGCCGTGGATCTGGCAAGACGGTTCTTCAATAGGGAAGGAGAAATAAAGGCATTCCTAGATTGTTTTTTAAAGTTGAGGGAACTTACTATATTTAAACCTGCCCTCCAGGAAATGCTGGAGTCCTTTGGGCTGAAATGAAAGGGCGCTGGCCAGTGACTCGAAGCTGTGTGGGGAAATAGCCCTGGGAGAGGCAACTGCATAGGTAAACCTAAAGGCCAGCATCCTGTGTGTTTTTGGTTTGCAGCTCCTCTGTGTTCCCTTTATGATTTAAAGGGCAGGTGCTTAAACCCATAAAGACATGTCTGTGTTAATGGGCACACGACGTAAAAAAAAAAAGTAACCTGTGGAGGTGGGAGGGGCTGTGTAGGAACAGAACCTTTGTACGTTGTTAAAGCTGGAAAGGGAAAAACTCATTCTAACCTCCCCGTGGAGCTTCCAGGGGACTGAAGAGCCAGCACAGTCTGTGCAGAGCAGAGAAGGAAGACACACTTCCCTAATGCAGAACTTACTACAAAGCTCCAGCAAACAGAAGGGGGCTGCTGGCGCAAGGGTGGGCGTCGACCAGTAGAGTAGAACTGGGAGCCTAGATGTGCGCTTGTGCATCTCGGTCAGTTGTTGTTTTTTTAAATTTATTTTATTCATTTATTTTTGGCTGCGTTGGGTCTTCATTGCGTGCGGGCTTTCTCTAGTTGTGGCGAGCGGGGGCTACTACTTTTTTTTTTTTTCTTTTGCGATACGCCGGCCTCTCACTGTTGTGGCCTCTCCCGTTGCGGAGCACAGGCTCTGGACGCGCAGGCTCAGCGTCCATGGCTCACGGGCCCAGCCGCTCCGCGGCATGTGGGATCTTCCCAGACTGGGGCACGAACTCGTGTCCCCTGCATCGGCAGGCGGACTCTCAACCACTGTGCCACCAGGGAAGTCCTTGGTCAGTTGTTTTTGTCAAGGGTGTGAAGACCATTTGATGGGGAAAGAACAGTTTGTTCAATCAAATGCGCTGGGACGACGGTGTCCACAAGCAAAAGGACGAAACTAGAGCTTAGACCACATGCAGCGGTCAAGTCAAAATGGATAAGAGACCTAAACTGTGGAGCTAGAACTATAAAGGTCTTAAAAGAAAATCTTCGTGACCTTGGATTTGGCAATGGTTTCTTAAAGCACAAGCAACAAGTGAGAAAACAAATTAGACTTTTTCAAAATTAAAATCTTTTGTGTGTCAAGGGACATTATTGAGGTGGTGAGAAGACAGCCCACAGAATGGAAGAAACTATTTGCAGATTATGCATCTCGTAGGGGTTTATAATCCAAAATATTTAAAGAACCCGATTTAAACATGGGAAAAGGATTTGAACATTTTTCCAAAGAAGGTCTGCAGGTGGCCAGAAAGCATATGAGCAGGTGCTCAGTGATGGTAGGAAAATGCACATCAAAACCACAGTGTGGTGCCGCCTCACGCCCACCAGGATGGCCGTAAGAGGCAGATGCATGAGTCGCCAGGGCTGTAGGGAGGCGGCCGTGCTCACACGGTGCTGGTGGGGATGTCAGATAGTGTGGCCACGGGGATCCACCTGGCAGTTCTTCCAGAAGTGAAGGACAGTTACCGTATGACCCCAGTTCCACTCCTCGGTATCTAAGAGAATTGAAAACATTTGTTCACACAAAGGCTTTACACAGATGTTCACAGCAGCATAATTCATAATAGCCGAGAGGTAGAGGCCACCCGTGTCCAGCGGTGCGTGACCGGATAGGTGTGTGTAGAGTGGGTACAGAGGGCCAGCTGTACTGGCCATGTTATATCAGGGACTTGAGCGTCCGTGGAGTTTGCTATCTCCTGTGGAGGCCTCGGGGCGGCTGTGCATGTGATGGAACCTCATTCAGCTGTGAAAAGGGATGAAATAACCAATACACGCTACGATAGCAGATGAACGTGAAAACACTGTGTCGAGTGAAAGAAGCACACAAAAGACCACCTATCATGTGATTCCATTTATGTGAAACGTCCAGAAGAAGCAAATCCATAGAGATAGAAAGTAGGTTAGTGGTTGGCTGGGCATGTGTACAGGAATTAGCCACATACGTCACATCGGTGATGGAAACGTCTGAAATGAGATCAGCGCAATGGTTGCACATCTTGATAAACTTACCAAAAGTGTTTGAAATGTACACTTAAAACGGATAGATTTTATGTTAAATAACTCATACCTCAGTAAATTGTTCAACCGAAATACTGGCTGAAAGCAACGGTGACTGACAGAGCAGGTCTCGTTCTCCTTCCCGTCCTTGACCTAGTTTAGCTCTGGTCCCTCTGCTGGAGATTTTCCTCCAACAGTCCGCCCTGGGGCACTGATGGGACTGTTTCTCCTTTTCCGGGTCAGGTGCTGATATTTCTAATGTTTGCAAGGAAGCGGCCCTGATCGCCACCCGCCACCTGAGTCCTTTTGTCCAGGAGAAGCGCTTGGAGCAGGCGGTTGAGAGGGTCGTCGGAGGCGAGCCGGGCAGTGCTGGGGGGCGGTTTCCAGCTTTGACCCACAGCGGGCCCACCCTGGGGCCCAGCTTCACTTCAGTGAGCTGCAGTCGTGGACAGTTTTCCAGACCAAAATCTGGGACTTGGGATCTGCCAGCAGCTTTCGTGCTCTTACTAGAGCAACATTTAGAATTTCAAAGAGATGTAACCTCCAGGGCGCTGCGTCAGACCCAGGTTCGGGTGCTGCCCGTGGCCGAGAGGCAGGTTTTTTGCGTGCTTCCTTGGGAAGCTTCAGCGTGGGGTAGAGGTCTCCCGAGTGCCCTCCCGGGAACGGAGGTCCGGGAGGTGTCCGTGTGGCCAGCAGCTGTCCTTCATGATCCCACCCCACAGCTGTGAGAACCAGCCCGTCTCCAGACAGCAGGTTGGCAGGGCTGCTTTGTCTTTGCTTCATGTTTTATTGAAGTGTGGTGTGCACAGACAAGTGTCAGTGACCCAAGGCAGTCGCCACAGCTGCTCGACGCTGTCCTGGCGGCGCCGCTGAGCTGACCAGCCCTGAAGCTGAGCTCACGCGAGTCGTGGTGCCTTCTCTGTGCCCTGTTCCCTGCCTGCAACTGGGTGTAGGCGGCATAGAGAGCGCTCCTGGTCTCCCTGCGTCCGGCTTCACTGCCAGTCAGGCCACGGAGAGTAGCTAACCCCCTTGGCTACAAACGGGCCCCCAAAGGCACCTGCCGCTTGCACGGTGGGGCAGAAGGCAGTGTAGCGTCTGGTGTGGAGGGACAGGTACCCAGCAGGCCTGAGCGGTGTGCGTGGAGCGGGCAGGCTGCGGGCCTGTCCTGGGCAGACGGAGGCCCTGAGCAGCCCCCAACACACCCGCGGTGCAGAATGGGGCCTTGGCACCCACCTCTCAGCTGTCCGTTTGTCCTCTGCCTCTTGCCGTGAACTTGACTTGCAGGTCTCGAGAAGAAGACGCAGGTCCTACAGCCCAGCGAGAAGATGACGGTGGCCTACCGTGAGGCTGGCCACGCGGTGGTGGGCTGGTTCCTGGAGCACACAGACCCCCTGCTCAAGGTTGGCCCATCCCCCTGCGCATCTGCGGTGTGGTTCAGGGCCCACTCCCCTCCCGGGGGTGCTGTGTGGGCACGGTGCATTCCAGGTGGCGGCCCTCTTCACTCTTTGAGGATGTAATCGTCTAGAATTTGTTACACGATTCCCTGAGGGGTGGGTGGGCAGAGAGGGGGGGTGCTGGTTCCAGGAGGGGTCTGGATGCTGGCCACCTGACACCTGGAGGTTCCACGTTAAACTCACCTCACTCTAAACTTTCCCCTGACGGCACGGCTCCTCCACAGCTTCCTGGGACGGCGGGACAGAGGGGGTTTCTGTGTTCATCCTTGGGGCGACCTGTCAGCGCTGGGGCCCAGGGTTTCCTCTCCTCCTCCGGGATACCCGGGGACCCTGGGGGTGACAGGGCACGCCTGCCGTATCTGGCAGGTGTCCATCATCCCCCGGGGCAAGGGGCTCGGGTATGCCCAGTGCCTGCCCAGGGAGCAGTACCTGTACACGCGGGAGCAGCTCTTCGACCGCATGTGCGCCATGCTGGGTGGCCGGGTGGCCGAGCAGCTGTTCTTCGGGCAGATCACCACGGGGGCCCAGGACGACCTGAGGAAGGTCACCCAGAGTGCCTACGCCCAGGTAAGGCAGTGTCCGCGGGGGCTGGGAAGGGGGCTCAGGGCACCGTCTGCCAGGCTCACGCCCGCCCCTCGCCTGCCCCAGATTGTGCAGTTCGAGATGAGCGAGAAGCTGGGCCAGGTGTCCTTCGACCTCCCCTTGCCTGGCAAGGCACTGGTGGAGAAGCCGTACAGCGAGGCCACGGCCCAGCTCATCGACCAGGAGGCTCGGCGGCTGGTCAGCTCTGCGCACACGCACACCCTGGACCTGTTGACGCGCTCCCGGGAGCGGGTGGACGAGGCGAGTGGGGCCGGCCCGTCCCCAGGGTCGGGGCGGGGGCTCTGCGGGGCGCCGAGCGGATGGCCTGACATGGCCCGGTGTGCAGGTGGGCAGGCGGCTGCTGGGGAAGGAGGTGCTGGAGCGTGCCGCCATGGTGGAGCTGCTTGGGCCCCGACCCTTGGCGGAGAAGACCGCCTACGAGGAGCTCGTGGAGGGCACCGGTGGCCTGGAGGACACGTCCCTTCCCCAGGGGCTGAAGGGCTGGTGCTGGGGGCCGGAGGAGGGCGGCACGGAGTGCCCCCTGCAGGAGAGCCCAGCCTAGCGCCCCTGCCTGGAGAGCAGCCTCCGGAATCTCCAGAGAGCAAATTAAAACGCGTGATAATCACAAATGGGTGTTTTCAGGTCAGGGTCCTCTGAGCCCACGGGGATTCCAGCTCCCAGAACGTGCCCTTCCACCGAGGCGGGGGCTGGGACCCTGTTCCCGAGTCAGAGGGGAGGGCAGTGGCCGAAACGCACCTGCCCCCTGGGGGCCTGTGTGTAGGACCCCCCTGGGCCTCCCCCGAGGTGGGTGGTGGGCTCATCTGCCGGGGAGAGCTGCCCAGCGCGGGGACATCGGTGCTGGTCACCTCACCTGCCCTGGGGAGAGACGGGGCGGGGGCTTTTGGCCCAGTTCAGAAATCCTCCAGGTCTGGTGAGGTTCGGAATTGAGGAAAGGAGGACACTAGCCAGGCGCCCAGCACGCAGCTGTCAGGGTGCTGGAAGACCAGTCAGTCCTTACGGAGGGGCCTCGCCACTTCCACACGCGGGTGTCTGTGGGGGCTGAGCCTGAGGGCTGCCCCAGCGGAGCCACCCCTGTTCTCAGGGTCGGGGCCTTGCCAACCCTACGTCTCCGGGAAGCTGTGTTCCTCGTGGCCCGTGTTGTTAGGGTCCAGGAGAGGGGGCTCTGGGTTGCTCCACGTGGTAGGACAGCCACCGGGGGCCGTAGCTAAGCTCTAGGGCTGAGCCTTCCATTCCCCGGTTGGTCCTGGAGCGAGACCAGGGCCCAGCCCCGGGGAGTCGGGGTTAGTGGAAATGGCCCCGCGGGTCCCCAGAACACGGCCAGCGCGTCAGAGTCGTCAGAATTGTGACAGTAGCAGCAGCTGCTGCCTTGCGGTGGGTGATGTGGGCTGACTGCGAGAGCAGGGGCACCGCCCCACGTGCCCGCCGCTGCTGTCCCGGCCATGGCCACACGCTGGGCCTCAGGGATGAAATTTGCCAAATCGTTTGCTATGTTTGCCTCAAAAATAGAGTTTCCAGCTTGGGACAAACACTTTCAACTTCGTTGCTTGTGAAATGTGTATTGCTGAATTTCTGAGATCTCCGGGGTTCGCCCTGTGACGCAGCCTTGAACACTCAGCCTCCGTGTGTTGAGCTGCTTTGTGTCCTGCAGGGGCCTGTCCTGGGGCTTCTTCTGGTGGAGGTGGGGTGCTCTCCTTGACCCCAGGAAGGACTCACGTTGTCCTGAGCCTGGGGGTCTGTTCCTTGGGAGACTGGGTGCAGCCCCTCCCCCGGTCCAGGGCACGCCCCTGGGGACAGCGCCCCTGCCTGCGTGCCCCGTGCCTGCACCCCCTCCAGTCTCCTCAGCCCCCCCTTCACCTCGCACCCTGTCTGGGCCATCGCCCCACCTGGGCCGATGCCTGGCCAAGGATCTCGGGTTAGGGAGGCTCAGCCCCGCAGGAGGAACCGCCCGGCACGGGGCACGCGGCCTGCGTCTCATGGTGGTTAAAACGGTCAGGGTTTAGGCTTCATCCTTGGTCTTCTGCTCACAGGCGGACCCTGCCTGGCGGCTGCCTCCCCAGGAACCTGCCCCAGGCTGGGAAGAGCCTCTCGGGAGTACCTCTGCCTCTTCCAGCCTGGGCTTGTGGAGGCAGGGTCTTTGCTTCTTTAATGCCTCGAGAGCCAGGGCGCTTGGCCCTGAGATATGACCCAAATAAGAGCCCAGGGCATGTCACAGTGGAACCCCCAGTGGCTTTAGCTGGGGGAGGGCCAGAGCGTGGAGCTCCTGGAGGCCCCTGGAGCAACCACCCCCGGCCCGCACGCCTGAGCTCCTACGTCAGCTGGAAAGGAAGAGACTGGTCGGCGAGACTTAGGACAGGGTGCCGTTTTAATCCTGCTGTTTGGAAATGAGATCTGCAGAAGCCATAGCGCGAAGGATGGGAACTCGGCCCGGGGGAAGACTGGGGGGCGGGGGGGCACGGCTGCCCTCACGGGATCCCTTTTAAGTGAAATTCTTGGTTGTGTCTGGAAGACACCTCCCTGTTGCTGCCCCTCACGTGCCCCTCCTGGCGCATAGGGCGCCCCTTTTCCTGGCGGGACGTGCTGTAGCCACGCCTCGTGGGCCCAGCATGTGCCCAGGCCTGTTTTCCTTCCCCAGAAATGTTTCAGTGGAGAAGGGGTCAGGGCAGGTGGCCTTGGGGACTAAAAGCAAGCTTACACGTTTATTTTAAAACTGTTCTTGGACTCGCTGTCTGACTGGAAGCCGGTTCCGTCCCTTAGTATGTAAGCAGCGTCCGGAGCAGCCGAGTCTGGCACCCCGGAATTGGGGGCCAGGCGCTGTGCCCAGGTCCCTTCACGTCCCCACGCCCCTCGGGCTGCTGCACGCATGTGCGTGCGTGTGTCTGGTGGGCCGCGGGGACTGTCATTGCAAGGACCGGGGGAGGGCGAACCTCGCCTGCCCCTGCCCTGCCCGGCGGTCTGAGGCAGTCGTGACATATTTGGTGTTCCGAGCTCAGGAGGTGGGTCTGGCTCTCAGGCAGGGCTCACGACAAGCAGGGTGTTAGGGTCTGGGGGCGCTGGTGCTGACACTTCCTGGGCGGCAGGGGGGGCGCAGGGTTGGAATCAAGGCGGTTAGGGCAGCAGGGTGTCCCGCGGGCTGGAGCTTGGCACTGCCGTTCAAGACTGGAGCCCCGAGACCCCCGGGGGGTTGCAGAGCGCCTCTCACGGGCAGATCCCTGCTCACCGCAGCCCTAGCCGGGAGTCTGGTGACAGACAAGAATACCATTCCTACAGACAGAAGTCTCGTCTCATCCCTGGGCCTGGTCCCTGATCCAGCGACCAGGAAGCGCTGGACGTAAGGCCACTGGGCTGTGCTTATGCAGAGGCGCCACGTGGGGCGGGCAGCGTCCACGGGGCCACGGCCGCCAGACCTGCCCCGCCTCGGCCCCGGGCCAGCCGGCCTAGTCCTCCTTGGGCCTCTCCACGGTGAGAAACGTGTCCACAACGGCAGGCTGCCGCTCGGGGTCACCAAAGGGCTGCTTCTCACGGTTCTGCTCGGCCCTGGTGCGTGTCCAGGAGGGGGAGCGCAGACAGCCGGCCCTGGGCAGCGGGTGTAGGCCTGGTGGGAACACAGGCTGGGGTCAGTGTGGCTTGGGGTCCCAGGTCACTCCTTCAGCTACTGGGCTGGGCCCGTGTGTGCCTCCAGCACGGCGTCGGACCACACGTTGGGGTCCCCTGGGTACCGGCAATGTGTACACGTGGGTCTGGGTGCGGCCCGGCCAGGGGCTTTCCTGTTGTCCCCAGGCGGGTCCCCGTGCGGCTGAGGCGCCTGCCCTTGGGGGTGAGCCTGGCCCGGAGCAGGTGCCACTCCCCCCCCACCCCCACCCCGCCTGCATGGGCAGTGAGCCGGGGTGGGGGGGGAGGGTCCCTGGGCCCCCATACCCCTGGCAGCTCCCGTGCCGTTTCTGCGGCCTGCGGGCTCCAGCCGCTTCCCGGGAACTGAGCTGAGGAGGGGCTAGGACTGGTGAACACCACCCCCTTCGTGCTCTGCCTACTTGGGATTAAACCCAAGTAGTGAATTCTGCTTTCAGTGGGACTGTGGCTGTGGCCTTACGTTGGCATTTGAAAAGTGAAATTAAGGAGGGGTAGAGAAATCCCTGAGAGCTGGCAGATAGGTGTGTGAAGTGCAGAAATGGTGAGTGAAATGGTGCCGTGTCGACAAACACTGAAACACGCATCAGAAAGGAAATCATTTTCCACAATGGGTCTCCAGGGAGCGGTGCTGGGTGGCCTGAGGCCCCAGGACCTCCCGCAACCCCCTCCAGGCCCCGGCAGCAGCCCCACCTGCGGGCGAGTCGCTGGCCAGGTTCTCGTCATCCGAGTCGGCGAAGACCTCGGCCAGCTCCTGGTCGGACACGTCAGTCAGCTCGGTGAGGTCCAGGAGGTCGAAGTGCACCTCCAGGGACGAGACGCTGCTCAGGGGCTCTGGGGGCAGAGGGGTGTGTCAGCGGGGCCAGGTGGAGGCCAGTGCGGTGGGAACGAGGTGGGGCTGGCCCATCCCCGGCACCTGCTCCCTGGGGCGCACCCGAGGCCCAGGGACCCGCCCCTGGTCCCAGGGAGCACGCTGGGACAGGTGGGCTGTACTTACGCCGCCTCTCCGTGACCTGCAAGAGACCCGGTGCCGGTACTGGGACGCCCACCTCCTCCTCGGCCACAGGTGAGTGGTTGCTGGTCCCCGTCCCAGGAACGGGGGTGCCCAGGGCAGCCCTTGGCACCTCGACCTCCTTAACTACCCCTGCAACAGAGAGAGCGTTACCCGGGAGGGGACTGCGGTCTCCCACCGCCACCCCCAGGACGCAGGCTGGGAGGACTTGAGAACCTGGCCCATCGAGCCCTCCCTTGAGGCTGTGGGCAGTGATCGCAGTGGCCAGGGGTGACCTTGGGTGAGGAAGCCAGACAAGGGGCAGAGGGCTTCTCTGAGGATGCTGCCCTTCCCTGTAACCCTGATTTCCAGACCCTTTGCCCTGATTACTTGAGCAGGAATGACCACGGGTCTCGCGGGGACACTTGCTGGTCCTGTCGGAGACCCCAAGACACCAATACTGTCACCTGTCTCCACTTTCTGGTCCAACCTACGGGCGGGTGGGCGGTTCTGCATTTGCTTGCCCTTTGGCGCCCTTTAATCCAGAATGGCCCCGGCTCACGTGTCTGTCCCGTGTTGTGTTTGAATCCACATAACACGTTCTCAGATGAAACGAGGACAGTGGCCACAGCAACCCCTCCCCACCGACCACACCTCCGGACTGGGAATGTTACTCCAGGGTGTTTCCTATGCAATTCTTGTTTTTATGTAATGGCTCATCTCATGTAACTTTTTGTCGGGTGAGAGGCGAGGCCCCTTGGGGATCTGCTTGGTGGAGACTGTGCCACCCAGGGGCGGGCCCTCCACCCCACGGAGTGCTTGCTGTCACCAGGGCAGACTGCTCCATCCACACCTCCTACCAGCTCCTCCCGAGTGTTCCAGGGCCCTCTGCCCCACACAGCCAGGGGTCCCAGTCATCTGGCCGGCACATGCCCTGAGGCAACGGGACCCCTGGCTCCCTGGCGTCCCCACTGCTGCTCTCTCCTGAGCCCCCCCCCCGCGACAGAGACCCCACCTGCCCCCAGCTGACCCCCAGCTGAACCGGTGCTCAGTAAAGAGTGAGGAATGCCCTCCCGCTCCCTCATCAGTGTGGCCGCCCATCCCAGGGGTCCAGCGCCGAAGCCACAGGAGCAGCTGCCAACGGGGGGCCCAGCAGGGGGGCCCAGTGCCAACAGCTGCCAGTGAGGGCTGGGCCTGTGTGGCCAGCAGCCTGGCGGGCCGCGTGGGTCTGGAGGGTCCCTGGCTGGGTGGGATTTGCAGCTGCAGAGCTGGCTGGGTCGCCCCTGGCTTCTAGGAGGGAACCGCTCCCTGGGAGGCGTGGCTGAGGGGAGGTGGGCCTGCCAACTGGCGGGGCCAGCCTGGCTCTGCCCTGTGCTGTGTCATCACTCAGGGCCCAGGGCTGGCCCGCTGGACTGGGGCTGGGGATCTGGTTTCCACCTTGCTGCCGCATTTGGAACGTGGTGTCTGAGCATCCTTGGAGGGTAGGGTTACACCCCCTGGTGTCCCGGCCCGCCCAGCCCAGCAAGGACACCTTCCCGACCAGAGGGCACCGGAGCTGGGGGTGGGCGGGGAACCTCTCCCGAACATCAGAACCCCTGCTGAGGGTCGAAGGCCCAGGAAGCCCTTGGGGACCTTTGCTCTCTGCAGGAGTGTTCTGCTTCCTCAAGGCGGGGCGGCACAGCGGCCCGGGTCCCCCTCCCCAAGGGCGCACGCGTGCCTGGAGTGTCCTGCTCTGCTTCCACACGTGCCCCATCGTGGTGGGTGCCTGGCTGGCTGGGGGCCGCAGCTAGGTGCTGCCATTTCTCTGGAGCCTCCCAGTGGGGCAGGTGGCTCTGGGTTAATAACAAGAATGACAGTGGCTCATGGTTTTCTGTGCCAGGCAGAGTGCCAGCAATATGTTTTCCAGCTGGTGTCACAACCAGCCACGAGGAAGGGACAGTGAGTCTTGGCCAGTAACACCGAGGGGTTCAGCTTGTCGAGCGGGAGCTCTCGGCCACCACCTGCCGGCCAGCAGAGGGAGGGGAGACCCTGACCTTGCGCCCACAGGGAAGCTAGGCCCTGACTGGGTGGAAGGGGACTTAGCATAAAAGGTGGGGCAGAGGCGGGAGTCTCTGCTCATAATGGCCCGCTCTCACCTTATCTAGAAAAGAAAGCGCTATTCACCTGTGCATCCGGCAGATTCCTGAGCCGGACTCGGATGGACAAAATAGGGGATTCCTGCCCTCTTCTGGTGGGGCAGGGCTGGGGAGCCCTGGGGGCTGTGGTCCCGCTTTGGGGACAGGTCTGAAGGAGGGTGGGAGCTGGGTGATAGCTGGGGAGACAGCACCATCAAAGGCCCTGAGGGGTGCGTGGCTGCCTCTGAGGCGTGGCCGGGGTGGGTGAGGGCAGGGGGACACCGGTGGGGAGACACCTCTGGCTGCTCTCTGAGCTGGGAGGGTTCCGAGCTGAGTGGGACAGCCTCTGCCTGCATGTTTGTGGGATGGGATGCAGTCCAGGTGGGAAGGAGGCAGTCCACAGGTGATGAGGTGGGGGCAGGGCAAGGAAGCAGGACCTCCTTCCCCATCCGGCCTTGGGTCAGGGGGCTGGGTATGCAGATATGCCTCATTATAGATCCTAGGATCCAGGGGTCCCAGACAGCCCAGGACAGACCTCCAGCCCCTACAGGCACAGTGGCCTTTTGTACTCATTGTAAGAAGCACATTTTATCAAATTTCAGCATCCCTGAAACAGCAAACCATCTAGTCGATGGTGTCACAGAGCCAATGGAAAATGGTAACGGTGAACTTTTAAAGTCACCTTATGTCTACTTTCTTATTCTTTTCGTCTCCCTTTGGCAGTGGTCTGGTCTTTATTTTGTAAATCCTGGTGTCCTGGCCTGTGTCAAAGCTGTGTGGGAGAGGAAGAAAAAGCAGAAGATGCAACTTTCGGCATCAAGGACACTGATCTTCTGGCTGGAAGGATGTGAAGGGAGCAGGACCTTTGCTTGGTCCTTGTGCACAGTAGGTGCACCACAAATGCTGGTTGGATGAACGAGCCCGAGACCCCACCCCAGATCACTAAGCGGCTGTGCTAGGAATCACCTGGGTCTGTCTGATACCCTCTCGATAAGCCCTTGTAGGAAGAAGGGAGAAGTTCTTCACGAGTGAGACCCCCTGCTCTTCCTGGGGTGTGAAGCAGAGGAGTGACCGATCACACAGGCAGGCACAAGGGCAGGGGTCCTTGGCAGCCGGGCCAAGCCGTAGGCTGGGTGGGTTCAGCAGACCCCAGGGTTGCCCAGGCCAGGGCAGAGGTGAGCGGTGTTTCTGACGCCCCAGGGTCAGCAGTGGGCTAGCAGCCTGGCAGAGCCCCCAGTGAGGGAGTGAAGCCCCTGGCCCCTGCAGGGGGCCTGCTGCCCTGCCCTGCGGAAGCAGCACCCGCGTGGGGAGACTGGAACTGGGGGCCCAAGGCCTGGTATGAACGCATATGATAGTGTTAACCCTGTGCTACGCTGCTGACCTATTTTCCAGCACATTCGTGCCAAGAACTTGGCCCAAATCTCAAGTTCCCTGCTGTGTGCCCAGGGTTTTGCCCCAAGCATGGAGGAGGTGCTCTGCACACACCCAACGCGAATGAGTGAAATAATGAAGTGAATGAATGAATAGCATAAAAACCAGCATGGCTGCAGGGAGGGAGGGATGGCCATCGTCCCCCGTTTCCCCAGCCCCTGTCCCTGGAGTCAGTGCTCCTCCTTGGAGCATTTTGAGGATGCCGGGTGGGCCCCATCTAGGCTCAGCCCCCGCAGGGCAGGGCCCAGGCCTCTCTCTCCCAGTCGGACAGACTTGGAGGTAGGTGGGCTAGAGACTTGGTCTCCCAAAGGCACCTTCGAGAAGTGCACCCCGTCCTCTCCCCTCCATGTCTGTGCGCTTTGATATTAAGAAATTACTGTTAATTCGTTTAGGTGCAAAAATGCTGTTTTAATTATAAAAACCTTATCTTTTAGAGGTAATTTCAGAGATACTTAAGGATGAAACAATATGTCTAGATTAGCTACAAATTACTACTGAAGGAAGGTGGGTGCAGGCGGTGAGGGGCGGGGGGGGGGACTTTACCATACTGTTGTCTCTACTTGTGTGTGTGCCCCTCTCTCCAGAGTAAGTTCCCAAAAGTCAGCGAACTCAGAAAATGACAGTCACAGCTACCCACGCGTGACGCCCCCATGTGGGCAGGACGTGGCTACGGGGTAAGAAGCGTGTGAAGCCCACCTCCCGCTGCTGTGGCCCAGCCCCGCCACGGTGCCTGCGCAGAGGAGGTTCCTGGAGCACTGAATGAGTTAGGTCTCTGGGGCTCCAGTAAGTGACGTTCAGAAACTGAAGGGTCGTTAAGCTCCCCTCCCTCAGGCCTGCCCTCTGCTCCCTCTCTCTGCAGGCAAGGCGGGGCCTCCACTGAGAGAAGGGGACGCGGAGCTCAGAGGGGCCTGGCTGCTTTGCCGGCATCCCCAGCCCTTGCTCTCCAAACCTGCCCCATGAAATCCTCGCAAAGGCGCTACCCGGAAGCCCCGGGGTCCTCGTACTGCCAATGGGAAGAAAAAGCTGAATCCCTCCCACAAACAACAAAACAAAGAAAACCCACACCCACTAGCCCCTGAGTGTCTCTGGTGGTGCTCGGAGGGAGCGTGACATGGGCCCCTAGACAGCCGTCTGGAATGCACCTACCCAACTCAGCCTGCAGACAGAGCAGTAGGTGGACCCATTTTGGTCTCTGGAGCAGGCCACTGGTGTGGATAGGGGACCCCCAGCGGACCCCTGTGTGGCCAGGGAGTGGCTCCCTGGTATGGGACCTCCAGGGAACCCCGGGTGCATCTGGGGCCTGGCCGGGTGCGTGGAGGAGACCGGCAGTTTGCATCCAAGTTCCGAGGCCGATGGCACAGGAAACCCCTCCTGAAAGGTTCCTGAGAGGTTCCTAGGAACCTGTCCTAGGAAAGGTTTCCCTCCCACCAGGCCAGGGCCAGAGTAGGGCCAGACTCCTAGGGGAGAGGCCCCCGGTACATCTCTACCGTCCCGACAAATGGCAGGGGCCGTGAGGAGGGTCACTCCGTGCACACCAGCCCTCCCAGATGTGTAAGCTCCTGGGCCTCGCCCCGGCAGCCAGCAACCCCTGCCGGCGTGGGAGCCCCCGCAGGCGGAGCCAGGTGCACCCACCCCCCCACCCCCCCCGGCTCTGAGCCCCTATCTCAGCCTGGTGCCCCGAGGATCCCGGCCGCGGCCTCCCCGCCCTACCCCCAGGGAGGCTCGGCTGGGCCGAACAAAGCAGACGCGCCGCTAGGAGGGCAGCATCCCCCCCACGCCTCGCTGACCTGGATCCCGACTCTGGCCCTGGCACGCCCCATCTTCCAGATCCCCGGCTCCGCTGGGAGGGGGCTCAGGACCAAGCTCTGGGCCAACCACTCAGGAGCGCGCCAGACACCGCTGCCCGGGTCGGGAGCGCGGAGGACGAGGGGGCGGGGACGCGGTCCGTGCGCCCCCCGCCCAGCGCTGGGGCCGTTCCGGGCGGTGCCCCCGCTCGTCTTCCCGGGCGCGGCGCACTAGGCTCCCCCCGCTTCGGCCCGGCGCAGGGGGACTCGGAGCTGCCGGTGGGTCTTCACGGCCCCGGGGCGTGGCCGATGTGTGGGCCCAGGGGGAAGGGGCTGCGGGCCGCTGCGGGGAAGGCGCAGCTCGTGGGCTCCCGGGGGCTGGGGCCGCACTCACCTCCCGGGCTGGCGCCCTCCGGGGGCTCCATGCGGCCGGCAGGGCCTGGGAGGGGCGCACGCGGCGGCGTCGTCACCCGGCCCGGGCGCCCCTGCAGCTGCGGCGGCGACTCGGCCCCGGCTCCCGGCGCAGCGCATTGGGGCAGCAGCCGGGGGGCCGCGGCGGCGGGGAGGAGCCCGCGGGGCGGGGCGCGCAGCTGCTCCGGGGCCCTGTTACCCCACCCCCCCACCCCGTTCTCCTTCCCTGGCCCCGCAGCACAGGTGCGGCCCCGCCCTGCCCCGCGCGCGCCCCCTGCCGGCCCCTGCCCCTGAGGACCCCTCCCACGCAGAGGCTACCCCCTCCTGCAGAGCCACCCCGACCTGGCCGCGTCCCCCAACGCTGGCCCGGCCTCTGCGGCCCCTGCGCGCGCCCTCATTCAGCAGCCGCGCCTACTTCCGTCCGTTCACCCCCGCAAATTTGTGGGGCGCCAACTACGTGCCGGCGCTCTGCGGGGTATGGAGGGGCGGGCCTAACACCCTAGGGCCCTTAAGCCAAGAATTGCAGATTGTGATAAATGCTATGGAGAGACGGGGCGAGGGGGCGGGGTGGGGGGCGGCGAGAGCGTCTAAGGGCTAGGCTGGGGGCAGGGGCGGGGGTGGGGGGGGGGAAGGGAGGTCAGGAGAAGGAGGCGGGCAGAGAGGGGGCCCCCGGAAGGAAGGCAGGCAGGGTCTGGGCGTGCTGAGAGCACCAAACTGTTCGATGGAGCCCCACTTCCAGACACTGGACCCTGCACGAGGCCCTGGAATGCGGCTTTGTGCCAGGCCCTTGGTGCATTAATTCTCCCGGGGAATCCTTAGAAGACGGGATCCTGATTTTCCAGGTGAAGCTGAACACAGGGTAGGCAGCCGACCAGGGTGCCACAGCCGGGCGCTGGAAGCCAGAAGATCCAAATGCAAGCCCATGGTCTGCACAAAGACTAAACAAACCAAAGAAAACCGTCAGGGAGACAGTTTGTTCCCAGCTGGGCGTGGAAAAATCCGCAGAGGAGGGAGGTGAGTATGAACTTGGTGTTTGCAGGAAAGCACCCTCCTAAAGGCAGGTTGTCCATACAGCTTCAGCCAACAAAGGGCCTCACCACCTAGTCCAGCTCCAGTGACACGGAGCCCATGGCCTTTGAAACTGTCAGTCAGTGAGGCAGGCTAATAGTTCCCATTTTTCTTTAGTTTACAAAACAAACAAAAACAAAAACTGCTAAAATGATCTCATGATCCACGAGGACAAGCCGCTGCAGTTTGCACTCCGTGCCACTCCAAGAGGCAGCTCAGCCCCCTGGGGACAAAGATGAGCTACAGCGTGGGTGGTGGGGACATAAGGAGGTCAGGACAGTAGGTGGGCACTGCCTGCTCAGACTCAGCCGAGGTGGAAGTTTGTATTGTCTCCAAATGGTCAGAGCAGTATTTCTGATTCCCTGTGTCTTCCAGAACCTTCTGCTCCCGTCGAGACATTCCCTGTCTGTGCCCCTTCTGCTTGAACCTGGGCAAGCTTGTGGCTGCTCTGGCCAATGGACTGTGGCAGGTTGCTGCCATGTGACTTCCAAGGCTGGGTCTTAAGTAGGATTCACCTCTTTCCGAAGGCTCCCCTGCAACCCGGCCACTCTGTGTGAGAAAGCCCAGGCCATTTGAGGGGCCACTTGAGTGTTTTCTGGCCCACAATAGCCAATGAACGAGAGATAAGGTCTCAGCCAGTAGCCAGGCATCAGAGCCTGCCTTTGAGCCACCCCCAGGGGGTAATACGTGGAACCAAGGTGGGCTGTCCCCACCGAGTCCCAGCCAAGTTGCAGATTCATGGGCAAAACAGATGTCACTGTATTTCATTTGGGGGCAAGCTGTCACACAGCCATAGTAACTGTAACAGTATTGGTGTTCATTAATTATCCCCATTTGACATATGAATAAATGGATACAGACGGAGTCTTGTCAAGGGCATCCTAGCTGGTAAACAGCAGGTGATCTGACTCCAGAGGCCAGTGCTTATTTTTAACTTTTCATTGAAAACATTTTCATGGGGGGCTTCCCTGGTGGCGCAGTGGTTGAGAGTCCGCCTGCCGATGCAGGGGACACGGGTTCGTGCCCCGGTCTGGGAGGATCCCACATGCCGCAGAGCGGCTGGGCCCGTGAGCCATGGCCGCCGAGCCTGCGTGTCCAGAGCCTGTGCTCCGCAACGGGAGAGGCCACAGCAGTGAGAGGTCCGCATACAGCAAAAAAAAAAAACCCAGGAAAACATTTTCATGTAAATCAACTATACTTCAATTAAAAAATAAAATTAAATAAAAAAGGAAAAAATCCATTTTCAAACAGAAGTAGAGAGAATAGCACAGTTAACATACATGAACCGTCATCCAGATTCAGCGATTACCAACTCGTGGCTGATCCTGATTTTTCTGTACTTTCAATGCCTCCCTCCCTTGCTGGGTTGTTTTGAAGCAAATCCTATATATATTATGTCATTTCATTTGTAAATACTTCACTGTTTATCTCTAAAAGAGAGTCTAGTCTTCTTAAGCACTGTGTTATCCTAACATCCAGGCCTCCATCGAGTCGCTGCTGTGGTCGGAGGCAGTTTACCTGGATGAGCAGGTACGTGGGTGTTAGGAAGAGCCAGGTATTAGACATAGGTCAGTGAGTTTGTATGTATTAACATTTGGTCTTTGATTTTACAGGAGACTCAGATGCCATTTATCTGGATTTCCGAGATGCACAGCTTGATGCTGAATAAAAGTATCTCAAGCCATCCATGTGAAGAAAAAGCTCTTTTCTAAAAATCTGAACTCAAATATGAAAAGCACAGGTCGCTGTGGGTCTTATTGGGAGCCCAGAGAGCTGGCAGCAAGGCCTCCCTGAACTATGCATCTCTGCAGTGCACACTGATAAACCATGCTGTGCTGTTGACTTGTGACAGATGAATATCCTGTCTCATTATCCTGAGCTAACCCTCCTATTTTTGCCCTTTTTGTTGAAAGGAATTATTGTTAATGCATTTATTTAATTCGGGACTCCCAGCCAGACTTCTAAAGCAAAAAGCCAGTCAGCGTGAGGCACCTAGCGTATTGGGTCTGCAAAGTAAGTGTTAAATAATTATCATTACTCCATTGTGCTACCCAGCTGTGCTGTCTCACCTGCCAAAACCCCTCCGGGAGGACCCCACCTTAGGGGAGAAGACCCTTATCAGGCCAGAGGTTTCTGACACAGAGGCTCAGGCTCTTGTCTGCCCAGGCACAGTGACACCACCAGACCTCACAAAGGCCTCAGGGCTGCCATAAATAAATCACAGCTCTGTGCAATACAGTCCCTCAAAAGGGCTGTTCCTTTCCAGGACCGATCAGGGCTTGGGTGGGCAAACGGGAAGCCCCCCAGGCTCGTCGCTGTGGCTCTCACATGCATGCCCCTGTGTGGGTGCCTGAGCCTAAGCAAGCCCAGCTACGGAGGCACCTTTGTCTCCCACCTGAGCCTTGTTTCATCATTCACACCCTGCTCCCAAGGAAGCTCTCCAGGGAGAGAAGATTCTTCTCCATCCCCAACCTGATGGAAAAACATGACCTCTTGCAAAACCACTATTTAAGAAGATGCTAAAGTTGAGAGTGTAGAAAAAAGACAACAAATGGTGTGTAAGGACAGCACTTTGCATGTAGGTAATTGGGTGGCAGGAGGGATCGCAAATTCGCTTTGGAAATCTTAAAGTGGTTAGCAGTTTTCAGAGCAAGAGCTTAGGAAAGGAACCCGATGACTTTTTTTTTTTTTTCTGCAGTGCGTGTCTGGAAACCTCTGGCAAAGTTTTCTAGTTTTTCCTCATCACAAGGACAAGACCTCTTCAGACAGACCAGTTAGTTTTTCCGAAGGGGAGACTTGCTGATTTCAAAACTTTGGACCCAGCTGGAACATGTTCTCTTCCCTACTTTTGTTTCTTCTGAGGGTTTGTGGAAACACAGCTATCTTCCAGCCTCAGGTGGGAGGAATCTTCAAAGATGGGCGGGGGTGGGGGTGGGGTGGGGGTGGGGTGGGCCCAGGGGCAGAGCCTCAGCCTGAATTTGAATCTAATTTGGAAAACGTAGCGGTGCATATCTTTCCGGCACCTCCCGTCACTCACTAACTGAAATTATGCACGGTAGGACCCGTACGCACGTACAGTAAGTAAGAAGTGGATGGAAACAGTTCCTCTCACCTCCATGGAGCTTAAGTTCTAGTGGGGAAGACCCGCAATAAACAAGACACGTCCCGCAACGAACGCGTTCACGGGCGTCGTGGAAATCTAGCTTGTGCATGACGCCCAGCTGCGGCCCAAACCCAGTGACTCAGCCCAGCGCGTTGCTAGGGACGCGCTCCCGCCGTTGCCAGGCCGTGACCCCTCGGGCGGACTCTCGCGATGGTCCTCGAGACTTCGCGCGGAACCTAGCAGCGGTTGCCTGGAGACCGCGCAGCCCAGGCTGGGCTGGCGCGTTGGTCGGCGGGTCGCGGCCGCCGGGACTCCGGAGCCATGGTGAGGAGGGGTGGAGGTCTGGTAGGGTCCGCGCCGGGTACCTGGGGCTCGGGGGCCAGCCCTGCGTGCAGGAAGACCCCGGGACGGGAGGCCTGGAGCTCTGGGGTCCCGGAACTGAGGGCTTGGCGCTCTCGTGGAGTCCTCGCAGGGAGGGCCCAGGGTGCTGCGGACCCTGGATCCCGGACCCCACACGCACCTGGAGCTGAGAGACCTGGGCTCTCCAGGATCCTGTGCTCACAGGGGTGGGTGGTCAGAGAGCACCCGCCTCCCCCGCCCCCGAGACCCAGGGCCCGGTGTGCACAGCGTCCAGAGCAGAGAACTTGGGTCGAGGGGCTTTCCTACCTGGAATGGAAGGCTCATTGATGAGATCCTTGGGATCTAGGGTCTCACCTGGCAGGGGCCTGGGAGACACAGGTCCTCCATTCTCTGGGGTCGAGAGCCCGGGGCATACCAGGGTGGTCAGAGGACCCTGTACACCGGAGGGTCCTGACAGCATGTCCAGTGCCCGTGGAGTCCTTCGGGGCAGAGCTTCAGGGTAGAGGAACTGCTGTTTCCTTGGAGAGCCCGCGAGGAGTGAGGCCGGTACTGAGCAAAGCACGGCGACAGCTTGCTGCCTCTGGGGCTCTCCATCCCGGCCCCTCTCTGCGGTAGGGCTCACAGCTGCGCCACCGCACCTCCGCCATGATGTAGGGGCTGTCGGTAACTCAGTTTCCAGGCAGATGTGGCCATCAGCTGTGGGAGGCAGGGAGGATGCCTGTGTGTGCGGGAGCCCCAGGGGCTCTACCAGGCGGCGGCCGCTGGCTGACTGTCCCTGATGCTGGGTGGTGACAAACCTTCAGGCTCTTCTGATGGGGTGGACTTATTGGAGTAGAGGGATTGGAAAGAGGGCATTGTATTAGGAGTGAAGATTTCTGTGGATGGGTCTTTTGAAAGTCAACTGGAAAAGGACCACCAGAATACATCTCCTTTTACTAGCTTGTGAGACTATAGGGTGATTTTCCTTTTTTTCTTTACGTTTTGTAAGATTTCCACAAAAACTTTTTTTTTTTTTTTTTTTTTTTGCGGTACACGGGCCTCTCACTGTTGGGGCCCCTCCTGTTGCGGAGCACAGGCTCCGGACGCGCAGGCTCAGCGGCCATGGCTCACGGGCCCAGCCGCTCTGCGGCATGTGGGATCCTCCCGGGCCGGGGCACGAACCCGTGTCCCCTGCATCAGCAGGCGGACTCTCAACCACTGTGCCACCAGGGAAGCCCCACACAAAAACTTTTTTTGTAGTAAAAATGTTACTGAGTCACGTAGATGCGCGTACACACAAGCATGGGCCACAGAAACTTGGGAGAAGTAAAGGCAGAAGGATAAGGAAATTGGCCATCTGCTGAGCGGCCCTCGGGAAGGGAGTGAGGGTGGAAGGTCTGGTCTGGCACCTTGCTGAAGTTGTTAAAAGCAGCCTCGCCCCATTGACAGAGCCCACAGGGAGCGCCACAGTCCGCTCCGGCTCCTCCACCAGAGTTCTCTGAGGTTTTGTGTTTTGAGGGGAGGAGCCCTCATCTTGCCAGCTTTGATTGTTGCTGTGGGCACTTCTCCCTCCACTCACTGAACAGCTTATTGCAGGTCTCTTCCTGGTGCTCGCCAAGCATTGTAGCCAGTGTGGTAACATTGGACAGTGTGGTACTGGGGAATCTTCCTTTTTGAGTCCGAGTAGAGTTTGCATCCACACCAAGGGGGTCTCTGCTGTATACTAAGGAACAAGTTTCCCTCCTCCCTTTGTCAGGGAAAACAATATTCTCTTCTGAGAAGGCAGATTTCTCCTTGCTGCTCCAAAAGTATCAGCAGAATGTGCCTGTGGTTAACGGTGGGGAACCTTAGGGCAGAGTGATGTGGTCTGGGTGGAAGCAGGAGACAGTGGGCAGTCAGATGGATGCCCCAGAACAGGAATTCCTCTCGCAAGCGGCCCCAGGAGGGAATCAGCCAGCCAGAAGGTGAACTCTAACCCAACCATCTATTCTTCAACCAAAGGCGCCCAAAAAGAAAGGGAAGAAAGGGAAAGCCAAAGGTACCCCGATTGTTGATGGTCTCGCTCCGGAGGACATGAGCAAGGAACAGGTGAGCGGGCTGGCCTGAGCCGCGGACCAGCGCTGAGTTGGGGTGGGATGGGTTTGCTACTCCGCGCTTCTCCTAGGAGCCTCTTTCAGACCGCTGCCCCCGCTTCCGCGTGCACCTCCCCTCTGCCTGGCTCCTGCTGCCCTGCCCACACGTGGATACGCCCCTCCCATGCCTGCACGCCCAAGCACAGCACGTGTTGTAAAACAACGCGCTACAGGCACATGGGTGAACTTTTTTATAGGGTAGTAGGAATGTGGAAGGAAATGTCTTTCTGATATAAAAGCTGTTTTAAGTTTTCTGGGTTTTCTTTCATTCTTATCTTTTGTAGGCACCTGACGCTTACAGAGCTATTATCGTAGTACATACACCTATAGCATTCTCATTTGTTTTATTTACCATTAAACATTGTGAATTATTTTTGGCCACTTGTTCATTTTGCTGAACTTAAGGGCTAGAGAACATGGTTATATAATTACAATTTCAATTACAAGGCTCCTGAAACCTGTAACGTGTGCAAACTGTGAGAGCACGTGTGGTCTGGGAGCATCTGACATGCACTCCTGTGAGCGTTAGTGACCCTTACTTTTGATGGTTTTAAGATAAGGAAATGAAAGGTGACTGAAACAGGCATAAGACCTGAAGCTGGAGAGCTGGGCCGAGGCCCTTGAACAGCGGTGGAGAGCCTTTGTGTCACAGGCTGTGTGCGCAGAGGGTGGTGGGTCAGGTTGCGCTTTGGAAAGGTCCCCAGGCTGCCGCGTGAACGGCTTACCCACTGCGCTGCCCCAGCTGTCAGGCTGTTTCTTGGCTCCCCATTTTCTCCTGTCCGGTGGGGACCGAACTGTGACATGGCAGTGGCCAGTCTGCAGAGCAGAGCCTTGCTGTCCGGTGTTCCAGGCGTGGACACCTGGGAAGCTTCCAGGGCCCAGGCAGGAGTGAGAGACTCAGGGCAGCTGTGGCCAGTTCGCTGCATGTTAACCTGTGGGCCCTGGGCTCCAGAGCTGTTTGTTTGCTGATTTTTGAAGAGAAGCTTGAAATCTAGATAGTTATAAGAAATCTAGATATCGAGTGATGGAACGTCCAGCGTGAGCCGGTCAGAGACGGGAGGAGCCTGGCTTAGACCCTTTGTCTGATTGACACAGTAGACCCCACTGTAGACCTCCCTCCTGGGGAGCCCAGCCCCGTCCCGGCCTGGTGGCCCTTTTTTTTTTTCCTTTAACCTATTTGCAGATTTGCATTTGGCTCCGGACCAAACCATCTTGACTGTTTCGGGTTTACTGGTTTTGCATACTTTTTGCTTAACGTGTATCTTTAAAGGTGAAAGGTTTTTTACATTGTTTTGTGAACATATTTACATCATTCTCATATCTTTGGGTTGTTGGGCCATAGAACCTTCTAGCTGATATACTCTAATTTCTCAACCATTCTCCTATTTATTTATTTATTTATTGGCCGTGCTGTGTGGCTAGTGGGATCTTAGTTCCCCGACCAGGGATTGAACCCGGGCCCCGGCAGTGAGAGCGCGAAGTCCTTATCACGGGACCGCCAGGGAGTTCCCAACCATTCTCCTACTTAAAAGCATCTTAGATCATTTCCTTTTTAATTCTTTTGCTGTTGTAATAATGGTGTAGCTAATATCTTTAAGCGGAAAGCTCCTGTGTTCTTTTGAGAAATTTCTTTAGTGTAAATCCCCAGGAAGGAATAAAAGCATATAATCATTTTATGACTCTTGGCCAAATACAAGAGATTTCTGCTGTTTGCTGAACGTTCCCTGTCCCCGAGCCTTCCCAGCCCCCTACTTTAACTTCTCACTTTTAGCTCTGATTTACTCTGAGGTGAGAGCAGCCCCTCCCTCTTTCTTCCTGGCCTTTCTCCGTGCACCCTCCCCTGGCGGCAGGTGGCCCGCCCCGGCCGCCTCACTGGCCCTGTTCTGCCTGCCAGGTGGTGGAACACATTGGCCGCATCCGGGAGGAGCTGGACCGTGAGCGGGTTGAGCGCAACTACTTCCAGCTGGAGCGGGACAGGATCTACACTTTCTGGGAGATCACGCGGAGGCAGCTGGAGGAGAAGAAGGCTGAGCTGAGGAACAAAGACCGGGAGATGGAGGAGGCCGAGGAGAGGCACCAGGTGGAGATCAAGGTGCGTGGGGCTGGCCTGTCCCCATAGGAGCTGCCACATGGGCAGAGGAGCCGGACCGGGGGCCAGGGGCGTTGTCTCGCCTTGCTTTTGGGAGTCACAGCCCTTTGTGTCCTTGACGTGGGGAACTGAGGGTATTTTTTATGTGTGTGCAGGTGGGCATGTGTGTGTAGGTGAGCCTCTGTGTGCAGGTGGCATGTGTATACAGGTGTGCAGGTGTGTGTAGGTGAGCCTGTGCAGGTGAGCAGGTGTGTGCCAGTGGGCATGTGTGTGCACGTGAGCAGGTGTGTGCAGGTGGGCATGTGTGTGCAGGTGAGCACCTGTGTGCAGGTAGGCATGTATGTGTAGGTGGGCAGGTGTGTGCAGGTGGGCATGTGTGTACAGGTGAGCCTCTGTGTGCAGGTGGGCATGTGTATGCAGGTGGGCAGGTGTGTGCAGGTGAGCCTGTGCAGGTGGGCATGTGTGTGCAGGTGTGTGCAGGTGAGCCTGTGCAGGTGGGCATGTGTGTGCAGGTGGGCATGTGTGTGCAGGTGAGCTTGTGTGTACAGGTGAGCCTGTGTGGGTGAGCCTGTGCAGGTGGGCATGTGTGTGCAGGTGAGCGGGCAGAGTAGGTGAGCGGTGGTACTTCCCCCGCCTGCAGGTCTATAAGCAGAAGGTGAAGCACTTGCTATACGAGCATCAGAACAGCTTGATGGAGATGAAGGCGGAGGGCACCGTGGTCATGAAGCTGGCGCAGGAGGAGCGCCGTGCGCAGGAGGGTGCCCTGTGCAGGGACATGCGGGCGCTGCAGGTGGAGCTGAAGGAACAGGAGCTGGCTGGCGAGCTGGTGGTGAAGAACCTGAGGCTGGTAGGTGCTGGCGTGCCGTGAGCACCTCGGGATGCACTCCAACTGGGAATTCATATTTCTGTATATTAAATCCTGCATTTTGGCAATTAAACAACAGTAGCAGCAGCATGCAGCCAAACAAGCCCTGTTTGGGGTCCAGACACAGAATTTTGTCTCAGGCTTGAGCAACAGGTTGGCTTCCCAGGAGGGAAATCCAGCTCAGGGTCCCTCTCCGCATACTGCTGACCTCTGACCCCAGAGACGCACGCGCGGCCCCTGAAGTGAGCAGCCCTCCAGCCCTTCGGCAGCCACAGCAGCTTGTCCCGTGAGCTGTGCTCTCAAGTGCCTCGCTGACCTTTGAGACTCTTTGGTCGTTTCTGAGGGAGGCGGCGGGGTTCCAGGTGGAGGTTGGAACTCCTTCTTAAGCGCCGGGCGCGGTTCTGATCTCTGGGGACACAGAGGATGGGGCTGACAAAATGCCTGCCCACGCACGGCTGATGGTCTAGAATGGGGAGGCTGCCCCTGAGACAGAAGACAAAATAAACTGTCAAACCTGTGTCGCAGGTCTGCGGGCATTAGTGCTACAGGAAGGTGCTGGGAACCAGGGTGGTTGCATTTTTCTATGCGTTCTGGGAATTCATTGAGAAGGTGATACCCGGGCAAGGATGGGGGGAAGGCAGGGCTGGGGGAGACCAGGCCCTGAGAAGGGCTGGGGATGGACCAGTGCCACGGCCCCCAGGAGTGAGGAAAGAGGGGTCTGGGGGACAGGACTGAGTCAGGGGCCTCTGGAGGGCGTGGGCAAAGGGAGGGTGTGTCCAACTTTGGTTTTCAAAGGTTGTTCCTGGCTGTGGGTTGAAAGACTTTGTCAGTGCACTTGCCTCTGTGTATGTCTGGAGGCGGCCCAGCCTCAACTGAATCTGGAAATAAATCAGTAACACTGCAGACTTTGCCGTGAAGCTTGAGGGAGCTGAAGTCTTGGACGCTTGAGGGCGGTCTGGTCTTTCTGACAGAAGCACAGAGTGGGCTGCCTTCCAACAAGTACAGCGGTGCGGGCTCTCTGCTTACGCGAGGCCTTGGGCGTGGAGTAGGTACACGGTCAGAGTGCCGCTCTGAGTGAAAACACTGCTCTAGAGTCTAATTTAAACTTTTTATTCAGAATTTATAACTGTCTATTAAAATAATTTGTAACGGTGTTCTAAGCCAAAGCAGGTTAGCCGACAGTGGGGAGCCGGCAGCTCTGTGTGGGTCTGGCCCCTGCTGTCCAGCCTCTGGGCAGGGTGGGAAGGGCTGGGCACGGCCAGCGGCCGGGATGTCTGTCAACATTCTCTGCAGCTCCGAGGTGACCTGTGCTGAGGGAAGTCCATTATCAAATGTGGAATTTACCAAACCTTGTTATTCCGGGCTGGGTCCATGAGCTCGGAGGTGGGGGGCCCAGCAGAAGCAGCACAGGTTTACTGAGCCGGGCTTTCCTTGCCAGTGAGGCGAGGGGCCGGGCTGAGGGGCCGGCGTCTGTCCCGTCCCGTCTGACCTCCAGTGACCGGCCACTTCCACCTCTGCAGAAACACACTGAGGAGATCACCAAGATACGCAAGGACTTTGAGCGGCAGGTGCGAGGTCAGCGTCTCCCGCGCTCCGTGTAAGACGGCCCCAGAGCCCCTCCCGTCAGGAAGGGACTGCCCAACAGCGCTTGCTAACCGGGCACATAAACCAGTTAAAACAGCTCAGACGTGCAAAGCGAGGCTGGTGGACTCTTCAGGATCCCAGAACACCCTATTCCATGAGAGGTGGGAGGCTGTGAGGACCACCCAGTACCCGCCCACACCCTCAGGCACGAAGCGGCACCTAGAAGCAGGCGGTAGTTATCCAGCCTCGTGGGCAGCGTCCAGGTCTCCCGGCCTGCGGAGGCTCCAGCCTCGGAAGTCTGTTTGGTTTACTGATAGAGCCCGTAGTCTGGCTGGCTGGCCGTGGTTAGAGCCCATTGGGACTGGGTGACACTCGGCTGTTGGGATCCCTGAGGCAGGGATTGATTAGCAATGCCTGTGACGGGCAAGGAGGGTAGGGTGGTGTGTGCGCTGGTGCCACAGAGCAGGAGCAACTCCCCGCCCCGTCCTGCTGTCTGCTTTTTGGTGAGGCCTTCGTCCTGGTGGGTGTTCTCGGCCCTGGGCACAGCTGCCATCTCTTCTCGTAGCCACAGGGCCAGCATTCTGCTCAGCTGCTGTGTGTGCTGCTGCCTTTCAGAAATCGAGGCCAAGTACGATAAGAAGGTCAGGATGCTTAGGGATGAGCTTGACCTGCGCAGGAAGACAGAGATCCATGAGGTGGAGGAGAGGAAGAACGGCCAGATCAGCATGCTTATGCAGCGCCACGAGGAGGCCTTCACGGACATCAGGAACTATTACAGCGAAATCACCCTCAACAACCTGGCTCTCATCAACTCCCTCAAGGTGCTGCTGGAGTGCCCAGCCCCCTTGGGCCGACACTCCTGCTTGTAGAAGCATTTGACCCTTCAGCTGCCCTTGATCGAAGCTCACAAGTTGTGTTGCCTGCTACAGCCGTGGCTGCGGTCCGGCTGTTGCCCTAACCCTCATGTGGCAGGGAAGTGATACACCTGTATGCACTGGGATATGTCAAAGGTCAGGTGGAAGCACAGGGGCGTCATCGTCACCCAAGTGCTGGCAGCCGTGGAGGATGTCCTCTGGGGGTCATGAGCAAAGTGTAATCTCTCAATTTGCACGGAGGCTGAAGTACTAGAAAATTCAGAATAAGTTAAAACGGTGAAAAAATACTGTGTGTTTACACAGAAAACAGATGTAGGTCCTCACGGTGCTGGCAGGACCATTCTCTGCGGGCAGGGGAGCCCCTGGTCCTGCCTGCCGACCCCCCACCCCTCGTGCCCACAGGAGCAGATGGAGGCCATGCGGAAGAAAGAGAGGCACCTGGAGAAGGAGATGATGGAGGTGTCTGCGCAGAACAGGCTCCTGGCAGACCCCCTGCAGAAGGCTCGGGACGAGATGAGCGAGATGCAGAAGCAGCTCGGGGGCTACAAGAGGGACAAGCAGATCCTGCTGGTGGGTTTCTGCCTGATTCCTGGCCCTCCCTGGCACCTCCTCCTGGGTGTGGAAGGGCAGGAAGGGCAGGGAGGCGTCTCCTGAGGACCAGAGCGGAGCCTGGCCCTCGGGGCAGGAAGGGCAGGGGCGCTAAGCCCCTCCTTCCTGGGCCTGGTGGCCCTGGGGCACGTGAGGCTGGCACCTGTTCTGGGAGATGGGTGGCCCCGGCGGGCTGCCCTGGTGGCTCAGCCCCTCAGGCCTGGGAGCTGGTTCCCTCTGACGCTCACCTGGCCTGGCTGTTGCTCGGGAGCTGCATTGTGTGGGTGCCTGAGTCGGGAGTGCTCTCTCCTCCATCCCCATTTTCTCTCCAGTGCACGAAAGCCCGTCTGAAAGTCACCGAGGAGGAGCTGAAGAGCCTGCAGTGGGAGCACGAGGTTCTGGAGCAGCGCTTCATCCAGGCAAGCTCCCGGGACGCCTGGGTGCCGGGCTGGGCGCCCGGCTCTGGCAGCTGGAGGTCCCGTGGCCCTCCTCGTTCTGCGCGGCTCTCGGTGGGCGGCCAGCCCGGGTCTCAGAGGGTGGTCAGTGGTAGGGAGCGGGTGGTGCCCACGGCTGTCCCCTGGGGCTCTCCTCTGAAGCGTGGAGGTGGCCTGGCCCCTTGAAGGAAGGGCTTTCTTCATCTGTGTGTGTGTTTCTAAGTCCGAAATCTTTATGTGTGCGTTGTAAGCAAGCCTGTGGGTGCAAACATGAGGGCCTTGGGGCCGTGCGCTGGTGCTCACAAGTGGTCAGAGCTTCCTGACTCTCCTCCCACACTCTTGTGTGTCCCGGCGTAGGGACACCGCTTCCCAGAAGTGAGGGCGTCTGGAGCGCCCATGTTCTCGTCTCAGCCTGTGTGCCGTCTCTCCGATCGGGTCACATTTGAAATCTCTGTTTCAGTCCTTTGCTGTTACAAGCATCCTTTTAAGTTAGTCTTTGTGCAACTGTGTATCCCTTTCAGGGAAGTCGATTCCTAGCAGGGGAACTGCTGGGCGAGAAGGTTCACGTTCAGGGTGCAGATAGCCTGCCGGGAGGGATGTTCAGAGTTGTGGCCCCACCCACAGTGCCCAAGGGGCCACTTCCGCCGGCACCAGGTCTTCGCTGATGTGATTGGGTGGCAGGCAGGTGTCTCACTGCACGTGCTTTTCTGCAGAGATGGCCCTCCCTGCCTGCAGGTCCCGGGGTCTGGCCCCGGGCCTGGCCGAGGGCAGAGCCGCCCCCTCTGTGTGAGCCGTTAGCACAGCTACCGCCGCAGACTGACAGTGGAAAGGACATCCCGTAAGCGGTCAGAGCAAGAGTCATCCTCAAGGAGCCTCCGAGGGTCCCGGAGGCTGAGGGCAGCTGAGGGGAGGGTCCGTAGGCAACCAGGGAGACGCGGCTCCCCGTGAGTGGGGAGGGGACTCTACCACCTTCTCTTCTGTCTGCATGTCGTCTGCAGCAGGGGAGGCAGGCAGCGCCCCTAAGAAACCAGACTCGTCACGTTTTAAAGAGCAGAGGACGGGGACTGGATCGAAGCACATCTTGAGAATATGATCCTGTAGTTAGAAAGACACGGTCCTACAGGGTTTCAGCACAGCCCTCTCCTCTTCCTAGCAGTGATGTGTGTTTTTACGGCAGTGCAGAGCATTCTGGAAGGAGTCCCAGCAAATGCTCAGATGGTGGCCTCTGGGAAGTGGGGTTGAGGAGCGTTTACTTTTTCCTTTTTACACCCCTGCTCAGTTTTGATTGTTTAATGGTGCACAGTTAAAAGTTAAAGGAGATGAAAAGGACACTGTCCTTGGTGGACAGGTGGGTGGCTCCAGTGCTCGCTCTAGACCTGTGTTCCAGGGTCTGGGGCTGGCAGAGGGAGTGGACCTCCAAGGGGCCCCCACCCCAACACTGCTGGGTCTGCGGCCCTGGACCTCACGGGGAGGATCAGGTCCCGAGCCTGCTGCCCAGACCCAGGGCAGGGGGTCTGTGCAGCTCGTACTAGGGTCCCTGTGGCTTGCTGAGACACCTTCCCAGAGGTGTTTCCTCCTGCCACCCATGATGTGGACAGCCGCACACCTCTAATTCGGTCACAGAGTGGGGTTCAGGCAGCGTAGAAGATTCAGACCCACCTGCCCGTGGCCGGGCGCTGGTGAAGGTGCTGTGCCGTGGCCTCGGGGCAGAGCCGGGAGGGCCTTCTTGCCAGTGAGAAGCCCGGGCCCATCCCGCAGGTGCAGCAGGAGCGGGACGGGCTGTACCGGAAGTTCACCGCAGCCATCCTGGAGGTGCAGCAGAAGGTGGGCCTCAAGAACCTCGTCTTGGAGCGCAAGGTACAGGCCCTGGCCACCGCGGTGGAGAAGAAGGAGGTGCAGTTCAACGAGGTGCTGGCGGCCTCCAACCTGGACCCTGCGGCCCTGACCCTCGTGTCCCGCAAGCTGGAGGTCGGTCCCAGGGGCCCCCGGGGAGGGGCTTCCGGCGGCCTGGGCTCCGGTCGGGGCTCCTGTCTTGTGCTCCAGCCTCCGTCCCTCAGTGGAGAGTCTCAGTTCACCTCGGGGAGGGGCTGTTGTGGTTTGCTGGCCCGAGCGCCCAGGCCTGTGTGAGCCATCGGGCTCCCCAGGTTCCCGGGCTCTGTCCTGGTGTCTCTGAGGCCTTCCCCGGCCCCTCCTTCGCCTCCCGGCACCTTCGAGCCCGAGTCCACTGCCCACTCCAGCTTAGCCTCTCAGCCAAGGCCACGGCCGCCGTCCGCCTGGGACACTGAGATGTGCTGCTTGAGGCCGTGGCAGGGGGAATGCAGGGCCGTGGGTGGCCTTTGTGACGGCTGCTGGGAAGGCTTCCCAGAGGGAGTCACATCTGAACGGAGGCTGGAGCGTCTGTTCACTCGAGAGTCTGCAGTCGTGTGTGGCTTTCCTCTGGGCTGGGACTGTCCTGGGCATGGGGCACAGCAGTAAAAAGACAGACGAGGCCTTGGTGCCCACAAGCCAGCAGGGTGAGCTGAGGACTCAGGACGGCAGTTGCCACTGCCGCTGGCTCAGCAGGCAGAAGCCCTGCTGCCCCTGGCGGTGACCTTACCTGGAACTGGCCTTGTCCCTCTGCTCCCTGACCTGGGTGGGACGTGCCACAGAAGAAAACGGGTGATGACGGACAAGGGGTCTTTGGTGCTGCTAGGGAAGCGTGGCCTGGCTCTGGGATCCTGGCCAGTTGGGTGACCTGTAGCGGCCAGGCCTGAGGTGGCCCCAGGTACGGTTTCCTTGGGGGTCTAGGAGACGGACACAGACCCCAGCTGGCCTCCGTGACTCCACGGAAGGTCCTTCCATGCTGGAGGGCCCTGTCTGCCCCTACTCTTCATTCACACAGAAGCAGATCTCCTGGGTTACAGGCCTCAGATGGCAACAGGAGGGCAGGAGAGGGTGGGCAGGGCTGACAGGATGACTCGTCACCAGTGGAGGAGGGGGCTGGGGTCCGAGGTGATGTCGTGCCCAGGGTTCTGGCTGAGACCAGGTGTTTGCTCACAGGGGAGCGATGGCCCTGGCTCAGTGGGTGGCAGTGCCTGGAGGACCCAAGTTACCCAGGCTCGGCTCTCGGGGCTGGGGTAGTGCAGCCTCATGGTGGGGCCTCGTCTGGGCCGGCATCACCATGTCCTGAGTCTGGGGGCTCGTCTCTGTTCTTGTCCCTCTTGTGTGTGGATCACAAAGGGGAGGAGGGCTTTCCTGCTCCCTTCTTGGGAAGGACAGCCGGTCTTGCAGCTGGGCCAGCGACCCAGTGCTGCCAGCGACCAGGGTGAGGGGATAAAAACTCGGCCGTCCGTGGCAGTCACCATGGCTGTGCCTGGGGGCCAGGGCAGGGCAGGTGGGGAATCGAGGGGGTTTTCCCTGGGATGGCGTTGGCAGCCGGGGTGGCCCCAGAAGCAGGCCAGGCTGCCCCTTCTCACCCTCTGGGCAGCTTCCTTACGGGGACGCAGATCTGTCTCCGTTGGAGACCTTTCCACACCAGCCGCTCCCCGTGTGGACGTCCTGACACCTTCCTTTCCTCAGGACGTTCTGGAATCGAAGAACAGCACCATCAAGGACTTGCAGTACGAGCTGGCCCGGGTCTGCAAGGTGCGAGGAGACCCCCACCCCTCCCCCATGTTCTGCCAGCTGCCCGGGGCTCCACACCCCTCCCTCAGGCCCCTTCCTCACCCAGGACCCCACCTGATCTTTACCTTTGGGTGCTGACACAGTCTGAGGCCTGCGCCTGCTCAGGGTCACTTGGCCTGCAGGTGGCCTGGAGTACATCCGCATGGCTCCGACGCTGTCCTGGTGTCCCTGATGGGGCCTGCCCAGTGCATGCGTGGCGTCCTGTCCAGCAGGCTGTCCCTGTGTCCCTGTCCGGCCCTTGCTCTGGTGCCACGGCGCTAGCCTGGCCTCTGGGGCGGTTTGGGGCGGGGGGGGGGGGGGTCTCTGCTCCCTCAGAGTCACATCCACGTCTTCCAAGGCCTTTCTGAGTCTGGTGAAAGCCACACAGAGGCCTCCTGCAGCTGGGGAGTGCAGTGCCCTGACCCTGGTGCCGTCTGTGCCTGCACCCAGCGTCCCCAGCTCTGTGGCTGAGCCCGCAGCTCTGTCAGTGCTTGGCCCGTGGGGACGCAGACACAGTGCTGCCTGCAGACGCGCTTCCCGAGGGCGAGCACCCCGCGCGCGTGACTTAGATGTGAGCCCTGGGCTGTGGAGCCCCAGCGTGAAGGCAGTGCCCGTCATGGGCACTGGGCTCCATGGTGACCAAGTCCCCTGGGCCTTCCCTGCCCACAGGGCCCTCCCCAGGTGCTCTGGGAACCCCTGATACTTATATGCATTCTTGGGGGAATTTCCGTAACCCACATCTGACTGTGGGGAGGGCTGAACCCCAGAGGTGGGTGAGGGCCAGGGCCCAGCCCCTGAGTCGTGCTGGAGCCCGGCCCTGGCTCACCCTTTGCTCTCAGCTCCCAGTACCTTGTCTTGCCGATGCCGGGGACAAGGAGCCCCTTTGAGCTTTTGCTCTGCGTCAGGCCAGGCTCTGAGCACGTAGCATGCATCAGCTCTTCAAACGCTTGCAACCGTCTGGCGAAATGTGCCCTTTTAAAAACATCTGCTTTTAAAGGATGGGGGCACAGAAACCCTGTCTGTGTTGGCCCTGCCAGCGCTGTTGCCCAGGTTTCGGCATTTCTGGGATGGGGGAAGGGAATAGATGCCAGTAGACAAGGCAGGGGGGTCATCCCTGAGAAGGCAGGGATGCTGAGCCTGAGTGAGAAATGCTTGCAAGGGACCAGGAACTGAAACCACAGTCCTGCTCTGAGTGCACACCCTCTTCAGTCTCCCCAGCCGTGAAACAGGGATGGTGGGGGCATCTTCCATTGTGGGTTACCCGAGGTCCCGCACATGAAGTGGTTGGGTGGTGCCCGATAAAAGTCCTCAGACTCGGGCCAGAGTTGTTCTCGACAGAAGGAAAGCCTCTGGTTGTCTTCCAGCTGAGCCAGGAGGTGTCTGTGCATGGCCATCACCACCGGCTCATCTGGACCCACTCTTGTGCGGAGGTGGAAACTCAGCTACATAAGACCCCTGGGCAAGTCACTTGGCTTAAAAGGATGGCCCCTTCCGTGGGGCCTTTGATTGGTTTGGCCTTGAGGACTCCAAACACTGGGGTTTGTCCTCCTTATAATAATCATAATCATACTCCTGGTGCATTATGTTTTCCCAAAAGCTTTAAATGCATGTTTGCAGCCACTAACCACCAAGCAAATGATCTCCTTAAGACTGGAATATTGAAAAAGACGTGGGGAATGACGGACTTAAAAAATGTGAACCCGAAGTCTTGACCTGTGAATCCCAGAGATTCGGGAAAACAAAAACAAAAACCCAAACAGAATCAGCAAAAGCTGTGAGCGGCACTAATGCCTTAAAATTTTGATATCTCTCGGGCTAAGAGTTTGATCAAAAGGGGGGACTGTTAAAAAGAAACAACAGGTCCTAAACGGAGTCACTTATGTGAACCCTACCAAGACTTAATACCTAATTGAAGTTTTAGCCTCTCCCTAGAGTGGAAATTTAAACCCATCAGCAGTGGGAGGTGATCTGCCTAAGACCCCCTGCCTCCCCTCAGGGAAGGTGCCCACCCTTTTAACTTCCTTGTCCCACCCTCCTGTGCCCATGAAAGCCTCCATTTTGTATAGCTCCTCGGAGCACCCTTCTGCTTACTAGATTGGATGCTGCCATGAGTAAAGCCAATTAGATTCTCAAATTTAAATAAGCGTGTGAGGGTCTGGGTCTGGTGTAGTGAGCACCTGGTAAAGGCTAGCTCTCCAAGGGGCTGGGTGGGCCTGAGCGAGGGTCAGCCCCGGCTACCCCTCCCCTGAGGCCTCTGTGTCCCCACAGGCCCACAATGACTTGCTGCGTACCTATGAGGCGAAGCTCCTGGCCTTTGGGGTCCCCCTGGACAACGTGGGCTTCAAGCCCCTGGAGACGGCCGTGATCGGGCAGACGCTGGGCCAGGGCCCCGCAGGACTCGTGGGCACCCCAACGTAGCCCCTGCCCGGGGCCACTGCCCGGATGACACCCACCTCACGCACCGAGGACGGCAGGTATTCGTTTTGTAGACGTGCGTCGTCAGCAAATGAAGGTTTTCACAAGTGCTGCGTGTCCTGTTGCGTGGCTGTGTGGAGAGGCGCCCCCAGGGCCCACGATGCCGTCCGGCCCCTTCCCCGAGCCCGCCAGCTCTGTGCGCACACCCGCCCCCATCCCACCTGGGGCTGGGCAGCTCCAGCCGAGCGTGCCTAGTGACCGCAGCCGCCTCGCAGATGCCAGCAGCAACTTTATTGAAGCCCGAGTGACAGCTGCCACTGGGGAATCGGGGCCAGAACGTCCCTGGGAAGTGTGACCCTGGTGCCCGTGAGCAACAAGCCTGCCCTGCTGGTCGGGGGCGGCTCAGCCTGCCGTGGTGACGGGTCCGGGCTCGCAGGCCGGCTGCCGGTCAGCCGCTAGCTCCCTCGGTACGTGGTATAAGACCACGGGCTCAGCAGCAGCGGCACGTGGAACTTGTGGGTCTCGTTTGTGATGGTGAAAACGACCTGCGGGCAGAGGGGACACCGGGGGAGCCAGGGGCCAGCATGGAGCGCACTCAGCCTGGCCTCAGTGCTGCCATGGACTCAGCAGCCCAGACGGCTGACCTGGGGATGCAGTTGGGGGGCAGGAGCCCCAGGGCCAGCTGGGGGGTGGTGGGTGTGGCTGGGTCCTCCCCAGAGAAAGCACGCGATCTGAGGGGCCCTGGGCCTGCAGGTTCCCAAGGGGTCCCGCCCGAACAGGTCAACTGAAGGGGGACAGTGAGCTGGACGGGGCTTGGGTGAACCTCTGTCCGCAGGGGCTGAGTCAGCCTGACCCCGGAGCAGGTCAGGGACGGGTGTGACGTGGTCAAGCCCGGCACCCCTTTCTTCTGGGAGCCCAAAGCAGGTGCGAGGTAGTGGAGGCGCAGGGCCGGCCTGCGGGTCACGGTGAGTCATGGGCCTCCACCCGTCTGGCCCTCACCTCCACGTACGGGTAGAAGCTCTCCCGGCCCCTCTTCTGCCAGTAGCCCTCAGTGTCGAAGGACAGCTTGTAGGTGCCCGCCTTCATCTGGCCTGGCAGCAGGAGCCCAGGGCAGCGGCCGTCAGGGTCCGTGTAGCTGGGGAGAGAAAGGGGGGGGTCCCTGCAGAGGGGGCTGAGGAGCTCCCGGCCTGGGTCCCCCGGGGCTGCGTGCCCACCGGCCTCCGATGTCCCCGCAGCCTGACTGGGACTCGGGTGAGCGGGCCTGGGCGGCTATGGAGCAGGACAGCCTCCAGGACCTGGGGCTCTGGAGCAGCCCAGGGACACTGCGCACTGTTTGAGAAATCACAGAAAAGCAGAAGGGAGAAAGTTCCCACAATCTACCCCGTGAGCAATAATCGCTTTATATCTGGCATGTGTACCTTTCAGATTTTCTCTATGTGTAAATATGCTCATTTACAAACTTTAAGAACGGGTTGTACTAGTCACACTGTTTTATAACGTGTACTTTTTGTTTAATATACTGCGTGTGGCTTTCTGGTTCAGTGACTGTACCCAAATCGCCATCCGCGTGGTGGCCTGTTTCCAGCGGCACCAGTGGAGGCTCTGAGGGCCTCTGCTCCCTCGGAGCCCCCGGCACCTGCAGCCATGCTCGCAAGCGTCTGCGCTGTGATCAGAAAGGGTGGCATTTACCAGCGCAGTTTAGGGGGTGTGGTTGGGAGTGGATCTGTACGCCCCCCGCCCTGGACTCCGTGTGTTCCTCCAAGCGCAGACGGGGCCTGGACCCCCGGCTTTTCTGAAGGCTCCATACCCTCAGGCCTGGAACCTTTGGGGTCCAGCCAACCAGCCCACGCCAGCGGGAGGGTCGGGGGAAACTGCTCACAGCTGACCCATGACACCTGCCAGTCTGGGCTGGGCGTCCCCCAGCAGAGCCTGGGCCTGGGGCAGGGGTAGCGCTGCCAGGCAGCGGACACCTCCTGCTGCCCCAGCCGTCCCCCCTCGCCCCCCAGTCTAGGAAAGGGGTGCCTGTGGTGTCTGCACACAGGGTGCAGTGAGAATATAGAGAACGTCCAGTGCCCGCCTGCTGCCCCGCACAGGTCACCTGTCAGTCAGTGACAACCAGGCCTTTCAGGTCCCACCTCAGGCCTCGGCCGGCCCAGCCTGCAGGAAGAGACACACCCCTCTTCCCCCTGCAGCGGGCACTTGGGCTGTCAGCTGTCCCAGCACGTTCTGTGGCCCTGACCAGGACTACACAGCCTGTTGAAAGCGCGGCCCCGAGAGTCTGCAGGGGGACTGTCTGGCTGTGGCGAGCCCTGCTCCCTGCCCTCCAGGCCCGCACCCCTTGCCCTGGCGTGGGGCAGGGAGGTGATCTGGACTCAAATCCTGCCCCAGACCGCCCTCCTACCTTTTCCTCAGCTCGGTCCACTGCTGGCCATGGTCCTCGAGCCTGGACAGACGGAGGCAGAGGCCCTCAGCCGGAAGCCCTGAGGCAGTGTCCAGTACGTGGGTGGTCAGCGGGCTGCTGCCCGGCTCCATACCTCTGCCCTGGGCCACGAGAGGGACAGGGAAGCTGCCTTGTGTCCACACCTGCCGTTATGAGGCAGCGGAGTCGGTGTAAACAGCCCCGGGGGACAAAGTCCCAAACTGCCCCTGGGCCCTGGGTGAGGAGCTGCGGGTGGAATTGCCGAGCAGCCAGCGCAGGCTGCGGTGACACACTGCCATGCAGGTCGCTGACCTGTCCCCCTCCTCCCCCAGCAGCCCCCTCCCCCCAGCACTGACGGGGTCTCCACACCCAGGGGCCTCTCCCTCAGTCATTGCCGGCTGTGGGTGGCCACACGGGGTTCTTCTCCCGGAACTCAGCTCTGTCCCCTTAGCCCCAGGTGGAGGAGAGTTCAGGGGCTCCGAGTTCGGGCCTGTCCCCCTACCTCCGGGGAGCCCAGGTGTCGCTGGAGTGTCCGCAGCCGCAGGGCGACCCCAGAGCTCATGCCGGGCCGGACTGGGGTTGGCGAGGTGGCGACACCACGCTGCCACCCCCAGAACCTCCCCGGGCCCCTCCCTGGCCCCGGGGGCCACGTGTCTGACCAAACTCGGGGCGGAACCACAGGGAGGGGTGAGGCCGGTCTGGTTCGCAGCGGCTTCACCTCGGTGCCCACCTGGAGGGGCCCAGGGGGCTTCACGGTGGGGGGGAGCGGAGGGGTAGGCGATCGGGGTGCACAACCTTTGGGGCCGTGGAGGCTCCTCCCGGCCCAGAAGTGGAGCGGCCCTGGGGGGCGGGGGGGGGGGGGGGGGGGGGGGCTCGGGGACGTTGGGGTTGAGTGCTGGGCGGGACCGGATGGGGAGGGGCGCGGGGAGGGGGTGGGGCTCTGGCGGGGCGGGTAGGTCCAGCCAAGGTCCACTTCGGCCGCTGGGCGGCGCAGGGCGAGCCTGACGACCCCCGGGAGCCCCTGAACCGGTGTAGCTTGTTTTCTTCCCTGGGAAGGTCGGAATTTGATGGTAGCCCCGACAGGCCACGTGGTGGTGCCTCAGGCGGGACGGATGGCCCGTGTGGTCGCACTGCCCGCCCCTCCTCCTACCCGCTCTGGCCCTCGACCCCCAAGGAGCAGGGGCCCGGCACACTGACAGGGTAGGGTCTGGGCTATGCAGAAGTGAGGAAACAAGAGACAAGGCTGAGCCGACGGGCACGAGTCCATCATTGTTTCGCAATAGTCCATGATGTACGCACGGAACCGACTGTATGTAATGTATAAGTAAAGATAAGGGCGTTCTGTGTTTAAAATCTGGGTGACGTTGCCTGGCGGGTTGGATTGCTCTCGATGTGGAGTCATTTTTCTTGTTGCTAAAGAGCCTTTTCTAATTATTTGGATAGTGAGTGGGGCCAATTTGTACGTTAAGGATCACACCCCTCTGAGGTGGGGAAGGGGACCTTTCTAGCGACACTTGGGTGTTGGTTACAGTGCTTTGCAGGCAATCAGGAAATGTCTGTCTGAGATTTAAATGCATGTGACGTTTGGCAGGGCTCACGTTTTTAGGAGGTGGCCCCAAAGAGACACACACCTGTTTTGGTAAACGCCCATGGGGACGGGACCAGAAACAACCAGACTGTCCCCACGGGGGACAGTTAAATAGATGAACTCTGACACACACAGCAACTGTGCAGCCCAGTGAAAAGAGTGAGGCCCATTTGTGTGTAAGGTGGATGGTCTCGGGGCGGGAGGCGTGTATAGCTTCGTGGTTTTAAATCCAGCTTTCAGCCCGTTACAAGGGCAAGCTCACTTATCACCATCACAAGCTCAGGGTGCAGCTATTAGGATCCTCTTTTTACAGAGGAGGAAACTGAGGCACAGAGAGGCCAAGTACTGGAATATTTTCTAGTGTGGTACACAAAAGACTGACGATACCGGGTCCACCTCTGGGACAAGCAGTGTCGACAAGCGTTAATTATTTTCATTCTGTAACCTTTCTTTGTACACTTAAAGTCTCAAATGTCAAGCTGACAAAAACAACAATCAAACCTTTTTTGGAGGGTGCCCTTTTACCCCCTCCGTCCTTCTCTGCCCCGAGAGAAAACCTAGTTCTGGGAGAGCGCGGGGCAGGGCAGGGCGTCGTCACAGCTCTTTCTGGGGCCTTGCTAGGGCCCGCTCCCCAGCCTGCAGGCTTCACCTGGAACCTTCCCTGTGCCTCTGGGAGGGCAGTGGGTTGATTAAGAGTAGGCACGGGGGTCCAGCCTAATAGGCCCAGTGCCAGCCATGCCGTGCTCGCCGCGTGACCCCGAGCTGTGACCCTGCTGCCAGGAGGGGGAACAAAGTGCACGTCTACCTGCTGGGCCTCTTGTAAAAAGAGACCAGACACAGGCCTTGAGCTCCTCCCTCCTCCCCACTCCTTTCTGACCAGGTGAGTGTGATGCTGGAGTTGGAGCATTCCACCACCCCACCCCCCCTGCCCCGCCCCCTCCCCGGCCCCGGGCGGACAGACAGAGGCCCTAAGGAAGACACACGCTGAGGAGAAAAGAAGCTGCATCCCTGGAGTTGCCGCTGGACCGCCTGGCAGGTGGGTGGGGCCTTTCGCGTCTGGATTGTGTTAAGTGCAGTGATTTTAAAGCACTCGCGTTGATTTTTCCAGGTGGGTAGCCCAAAGCGTTTCTGCTTCAGGGAGTTGAGATCATGCAGGTAAAACGTATAACTACACACAGGGTGCTCAGTACCTTGGAACTGACCGTTCTTCCCGGGTGGCCGAGACGCTGAGCAGCAACGAGGGTCACCCGTCCTCCTGTCCTAGGGAGAAGGCAGCCGGTCGGGCCGCCGTCTGGGTCTGTGCTGGCGCTGGGAGGTCCCCGCCCTACCCTGAGCCCCTGGAGAGGCCCACGTGGGACCAGCCTCTGGGGCGCCGCTGAGGCACTGCAGCTGCGCTATGACACCAAGGGTGCCCGAGCCCCTGCCCCTACTCCACGCCCCACCCCGGGAGTCCTTCCAGGCCTCTGTGGCGGGAATTTGTGGTCAGAACTCAGCGGAAGGGCCATGAGGGCAGCTGGGACCTTCCTCCACTGAGGAAATATTGAGCATCGCCAGGTACACTGAGGCGACACAGGTGATGAGGGGAAGGCCATTTCACATGGTGCTATGAGCTGAGAAGGCCACACGATGGGCGGTGCCAGAGGGTGACAGGCGCTGGAGGTCAGGGGGCCTGCCGGCAGGCTGAGGAAGGCGAAGCCAGGGGTGGGGGTCACAGGAGGGGCGCATTTGGCCCCCGGTAGCATTTCAGCTCCCCAAGGACCTGGGTTATTGTCTGTTTCGTCAAGGCTGTTCCCGTGCCTGGGATAGGACCTGGCCAGAGGTAGGTGCTGCATCGGTATCCCTTGAATGAATGGGCAGCAGGAGTGTGCGGATACGCAAGGGCAGAGACGTCAGGCTGCAGAGTGGGAGTTAAGCAGATGAAGAGGGCAGACATGAAAGAAGAGAGCGCGGGAGAGAGAGAGGCACGGTTTCCAGGCCCTGCTTCCCAGCCCTCGTCGGGCTCTCCTCCACCCCAAGCCTGTGCACTCTGTTTCTTTACGGGAAGCTGCCTCTGTCCTTCACTCACCCACGTGTCCTGCGCTGCACGTCTCCGAAGCAGCTCCGAGTCTGTTCCCACCACAACCCCTGTGCCCGAAGCCTCCTTAGTCTTAAGCCGGGGCATCAGAGAGCTCTGGCCAGAGATGAGGCCCCTTCCCTGCCCCGGGACAACCGCACCTTGTCTGTGTCGTGGACTCTGCTTTCTGCACCCGTGTGCCCGTTCGGGTCACTGCCTGGTCCAGGATTGGCTGCCCTCGCCCTGGGACAGGGAGCATTTGTGGGTCAGTGAGTCCCAGGGGGTTCTAACGTTCCGCCAGGCTGAGGACCCCTGGCCTGCATCATGACACTGCTGCTCAGCAGCGACACATGGGCCACCGTAGAACATAGTTCACGAGGCATCCGCTGGCCTCAGCTGGACTTCGAGGTCGGGCCGAGGATGGGAGGGTTGGTGCTGCTGGTGCCTGTGATTGCGGCTGCGACCACAAGCCTTCAGCTTGGGGGTTGCCGGCACACAGGCACGTGGTGGTCAGCGCGGGGACCACAGGTGCCGCCAGAGAGCAGATGCACCAAATGTGGGGGGCCTTCCCTCCACTAAGTGACTGGCTTCCCAGGTGCTGTCTTGTCAGGCACACCTCAGGGCTCATCTTGGCTCACCACTCAGCAGAGAAGCAGACTTTGATAAGTTCATACCACCCCCTTCCAAAACTGACCCAGGAGGAGACTTCCCCTGGATTGAGATCTGATCAACATATTCCTAGTCCCAGCACCAAACTGGGGGGTCCTGGGACCCCTTCAGTTATGTGGTCACCACTTCCGGGGTCAGGATGCCAGGAATGTTTTCCGGTTTCACCAGGGGATGTGGTCTAATTTTGTGGCAGGCAGAGCCACTTCATTTTGCCAGTTAGAGGAGGGGGCTTGTGGGTACAGTTCTGATTTCCTCCAGGGATCCCTCAGGGCTCACTGCGCCCGGGGCTCACCGTCAGCCTGTGTGCGCCAGGAGGACCCCGCCTGCAGCAGCCGCCTCTTCTGACTGGTTGGTCCATGTGCCAGTTGGTCTGGGGTCTGTTCTCATGGGTTGAGTGTCTGTTCTGAGTGGCTGGTATCTTCTTCTTTATTTAACTGATATATTTTTTTATTGACATATAGTTGATTTACAATGTTGTGTTAATTTCTGCTGCACAGCAAAGTGATTCAGTTATACACATGTATACATTCCTTTTTAAAAATAATCTTTTCCATTATGCTTTACCGTAGGGTATTGAATGTAGTTCTCTGTGCTGTACGGTAGGACCACGTTGTTTATCCATTCTGTATATAGAAGCTCACATCTGCTCACCCCAACCTCCCACTCCATCCCTCCCCCAGCCCTTCCCCCTGGCAAACACCAGTCTGTTCTCTATGTCCGTGAGTCTGTTTCTGTTTCATAGAAAGGTTCATTTGTGTCATGTATACATTCCACATATAAATGATTCCATGCAGTATTTGTGTTTCTCTGTATGACTGACTTCACTGAGTATGATAGTGTCCAGGTCCATCCATGTTGCCGCAGATGGCCTTATTTCATTCTTTTTTATGGCTGAGCAGTACTCCATTGTATATACGTACCACATCTTCTTTATTCCTTCATCTGTTGGTGGACATTTAGGTTGCTTCCATGTGTTGGCTATTGTGAATAGTACTGCTATGAACATAGGGGTGCGTGTATCTTTTTGAATTATAGTTTTGTCTGGACATATGCCCAGGAGTGGGATTGCTGGATCATGTGGTAGTTCTATTTTAGTTTTCTGAGGAACCTCCATACTGTTCTCCGTAGGGGCTGCACCAATTTACATTCCCACCAACAGTGTAGGAGGGTTCCCTTCTCTCCACACCCTCTCCAGCATTTATTATTTGTAGAGTTTTTAAGGACGGCCATTCTGACCGGTGTGAGGTGGTACCTCGTTGCAATTTTGATATGCATTTCTCTAATAATTAGCGATGTTGAGCATCTTTTCATGTATTCTTCTTCTTCCTTTTCTTTTTAAAAAATATTTATTTATTTATTTGGCGGCACGCGGGATCCTCGTTGCCACGTGCGGGATCTTTGTTAGAGCGTGCAGGATCTTACGCTGTGGTATGCAAGATCTGGTTCCCTGCCCAGGGATCAAACCCGGACCCCATGCATTGGGAGCTCAGCGTCTTAACCAGTGGACCACCAGGGAAGTCCCCTGTATGTCTTCTTTGGAGGAATGTCTGTTTAGGTCTTCTGCCCATTTTTTGATTGGGTTGTTTTGTTTTTTTGTTGCTGAGTTGTATGAGCTGTTTGTATATTTTGGAAGTTGAGCCCTTGTAGGTCTCATCGTTTGCAAATATTTTCTCCCATTGTGTAGGTTGTCTTTTCGTTTTGTTTATGGTTTCCTTCGCTGTGCAAAAGCTTGTAAGTTTGATTAGGTCCTATTTGGGTTTTTTGTCTGTATGTTTGTTTCTATTGCCCTGGGAGACTGACCTAAGAAAACATTGGTATGATTTATGTCAGAGAATGTTTTCCCTACGTTCTCTTCTAGGAGTTTTATGGCGTCATGTCTCATGTTTACGTCTTTACCGCTGGTGCCTGTTCTGACTGGGTTGTGTCTGTGCCTCACCAGCTGGGACAAATGTAGATTTGATTGCATCACTGGGTGGTCCCCTCCTGACCCCTGACCTGTCACTCCAGCCCAGCAGTGGGCACGCCGATGGTTTCCCTGTGCTGGCTGATGGTGAACGTGCTGTGATGTGGCACTGAGGGGCTTGCCTGAGGGTGTAGGCAGTGGCCACGTTGTTCGTATCCTTATCGCCATCTGCAGAGGTTCCTGTGGGGACAAAGGGGAGAAGAATTGATGGTGTCAACAGCTAACAACCAGCACGACCAAACAAATTAATATAAAATCTAAAACTAAGGACTTCGCTGGTGGTGCAGTACTTAGGAATCCACCTGCCAGTGCAGGGGACACGGGTCCGGGAAGAGCCCTGGTCCAGGAAGATCCCACACGCCGTGGAGCAGCTAAGCCCATGCACTACAACTACTGAGCCTGTGCTCTACGGCCCGCGAGCTACAACTACTGAGCCCACGGGCCACAACTACTGAAGCTTGTGCACCTAGAGCCCGTGCACCGCAACAAAGAGCGGCCCCCGCTCGCTGCAGCTAGAGAAAGGCTGCGCACGGCAACAAAGACCCAAGGCAGCCAAAAATAAATAAATAAATAGTAAATAAATGTATTTAAAAAGACTCTAAAATTAAATATCTTCGCTTTTTAGTCTACTCACTATGAAGATAACAAAACTGCATCAGGTGATGTCAGTGGCAGCTCAAATACTTCACCAAAGTCTTATAATTATTCCCAAATGATTTGTTTACTTTCTCAGAAATCTTCACGTCATCCTTTGATGTGACTGTCACTATAGGAACCCTGTGCACCATTAACTTCAGGGGCTGAGAAACTGTTAGGTGGCTGAGGGGAGGGCTGTCTTCTATATCCCATCTTTCCATCTGTCGCACTGCTCTCGGGTCCCTTCTGTCCTCCCTTTTCCCCTACCGTTGTCAGGGGAGTCCTGTCTGGACCCTGGCCACGCTGCGGGAGCTGGGGCTGAGCACACAAACCAGAGGGAGAGAAGTGGTGAGGCTGGGCCGACGGGTTCGGGGCAGTGTGTCCTGGTTGCTAGAACCAAGCCTCTGGTGTCTGGTCCACGGAGAGGACCCCAAATGGCTTTGCGCGTCAGGAGGGCGATCCGAGCACAGCCTGTGCTGCCTGGTGAGTGGCGTGGAGGCCCAGGAGGAAGCGTTAGTGGCTGCTGGTCGCAGGCCAGGAGGGGACAGAGCACATCCTCTCACAGCTCCCTTTGCTACGAAATGCCCAGTACCTCCCGTGAACCTCAGCGTCCATCCCCAGGTGTCGGTCGGAAACGATGGGTATATGGACACGGCAGTGCTGCCTGTGGTGCCTCGTGAGACCAACAGAAGCTTCCGGACAAGCAGCTGCTGGGGCGCCGCCAAGTCTGCGAGTAGGCTGGCGCCTGGGGAGGGAGAGCCGGAGGGAGTCCTGCCGGCCCCGGAATCAGGAGCAGTCAGTCAGGTTGCTGCTGCTTTCAGGGGCACGAATTGGGAGCATGAAGGGAATGGGGCCAGAGCAGCCGCGGGGGAGGGTCTGTGAGCAGCAGGGACACGGCAGGGGTGCGGCCGCCAGCAGGCGACCCCGGACAACAGCAGCCCCACGATCCCCGAAGGGCCCCCGTTCTTTGTGGCCCTTGTCGACCCATCTCTGTGGGATTCTGCCTGTGGCCCCCCGAGCCCCCCAGCCCCATTGCTGTGGAGCAGGGTCTCTGCTGCTTGAAACCACAAAAACCTTTGCAGTCCTGGAGCTGTCCCCTGCTCATGTCAGGGGGAACCTTCAGGGCAGTAAGAGTTTCTTTGATATTCGTACTTTAGTTTCCCAGAGTCTTCATATTTCCCCTGATTTTGCTGCCGTGTGTCCCTGAAACCCTCTGTTGTCTCATGGGGTGGGCTTCCTCCGTCACAGACCCCTCAAAGGCCTCCCGCCGGGTGAACGTGGGCTTGTCACTCGGCTGCACAGTCTCCACGGGGCCCCTTGTCCCACCCTTGCTGTCCCCAAGCTGGGTCTAGAGAAGGCCCGTCCCAGCAAGAACCCACTTTCTGGCTTTATCTCTCGTCCCAACGACCGGGGAGTCTTCCAGCCTCGGAAAGATCACTCAGGGTTTCCTGCTTCAGTGCTCATGGCAGAGAGCTCGCGTCCTCACAGGAAGCGCTGCAGCTGCACGTGACCCGTGACCACGCTCCCAGGGACGGACCACGAGGGGTGATGGGTGAGCTCCTGCACCACTTGCCTGAAGGCACTTTGCCCCCCAGCCCCTTCCTTCTCCCCACTCGGGGGTGGAGTGTGGGCCTGGCCACGAACTCGCTTTGACTGTGGGTGAGGGCGTCCTGGAGTGAGAGCAGGGAGGGGGACCTGGGTCCCCAGTGAGGCCACCCAGCGAAGTGAGGCTTCATCTGGGCCTTAGTTGGGCTCGGAGGGTATGGCCGAGGGTCTGCTGGACGGGACACCACATGTAGAGGGCCCTCAGCCTCATATGGATGGCAGCAGTGACTGTGCTGAGAACTTCCTGTACCAACCCAACAGCAGGGGAAGTGGAGGCTCCAGGGCTTCATGGTAACTAAGTGCAGAGCAGGGACTTGACCGAGCTGACCCGGTGGCTTGGGTCCTGCACGCTCACCACTGGAGTGACGGGACCTGCTTGTTCTCTCTGCTCAGCCCTTCTTGCCACCTTCTCCTCCACCCCACACCCTTATTTTTGCTGCAAGAGTCATGCCTCTCTCTTTATTATGTATCTTTGCAGCTAATATTTGTGGTAGAAGAGGTCTACTGTGCCATCAGAAGCCGGCATCTCATGGAATCCCCAGCCTCTTCCACGACCGTAGAGCTGGTTCCTGACACCCAGCTCTGCCCACCTCCACCTCTGCAGCTCTCATGTGTGGTACCTGCAAGATAACAGGTGCTCAAAAAATGTTTCATGGCTTTCCCGGGTGGCGCAGTGGTTGAGAGTCCGCCTGCCGATGCAGGGGACACGGGTTCGTGCCCCGGTCTGGGAAGATCCCACATGCCGCGGAGCGGCTGGGCCCGTGAGCCATGGCCGCTGAGCCTGCGCGTCCGGAGCCTGTGCTCCGCAATGGGAGAGGCCGCAGCAGTGAGAGACCCGCGTACTGCAAAAAAAAAAAAAAAAAAGTTTCATGAATAACTTCAGAACTCAGCGGTTGTCTGACATATTTAGAAAAGGAGTGGCCGCCCCTATTGCCAGCACCCCTGAAACCCCGCAGGAGACACAACCTAGTGTGGTCCCTTCTCTCGCCTGGGGGAGCGTCACACCAGCCGCCCTGTCTCCCTGCCTGTAACAAACACACCATAAGGAGGCTCGCTGGCCCCTGGGCCAGTGATGCTGTAAAAACCCGGCCTTGTCCTTGTGAGATTTGGTGTGAAGACAACACAGAAACAGAACCAGCAAAGAAGGATCCTGGTCAGGAGTAAATCCCTCTCCATAGTGACCCTGTGAGACCCCAGCACTCCCTCTGCTAAGCCTGCTCCGGCTGTTTGGGAAGGGGCCCTTGTGACTCTCCGGGCAGCGGGTGGGAGGGATAACCCAGTCTCTCTTCTGCCTCCTGAGACCAAGGTGGGCATCAGGGAAACAGCCACACCTCCGACGGGGGTCCAGAGCGGGTGTCCCGAAGGACAGGACCTAGCCATCCAGTGAGGCCAGGTCTTGTCCACACCGCACTGACCTGCTGGAGGGTCTTGGGTTTCCTGGCCTCCAGCACTCCCACCGCCAACCCCAGCCTGCAGCGTCTCGGGAGCCCCTCGCTGGCAGCCCCCCCAGGGGCAGAAAGCCGCACAATCACGGAGAAGGACGATAAGCACGCAGGACAGGTGAGACCAGCAGTGAGTGTCCCATGTCCCCTCTGCTCCCCAGGGAGCACCCCAGCCCCGGGCCAGCCATGGCCTTTGTCCTCTTCGGCAGTGTCTTTGCAGTTAATAGTCCCAGACACCTTCCTCTGGAGGGGAAGATGCAGTGACCGCGGGAGGGGTGAGGGCGGGGTGTGCTTTAGCCCTAAACCCGGGAAGCTGCAGAACTTCCTTGAGCCCCGAATGCACCACATGGGTAACCCTACAGCAAGCCAGGCCAAGATCTCGACAGATTCTCTCTGGAAACACTTTTCATGTCCAACAAGAGCAGGTCTGTTAAACCCCAGTCCGACCCCGGGACGCGGGGCACGTTGTAACCATGGAAACTGAAGGGAAGGCGTTTGAGAGGCTTCTTCCTCGGTGTCTTCCCCAGTGGCCCCTGAAGGTACTGCACCCGGAGGAGAAGCGCTCGCTCTTGTCTCCTCACTTTGGGCCAGGCGGTGCCCACCCCTCACAGCCCCTGCTGCCCGCCTGCTTCTGAGTTGCATGGAAACCTACCGGTCACGAGGCCAAAGCGGGCTTGTCTTGGTGAGCAAAAACAGAGGCCGGTGACAAGGTAAGATGGGGGCTCAAAAGATTTCGTAGAAGAAAAACGTGCACGTGTGTTCCTGTGTGTGTGCACATGTGTCTGTGTGTGGTGACCAGATGCTGTATTAATTGGTGTTGCCTATACAATTATGAGTGGCTTTTATTTTCTGTATTTTCTAAATTTCTTTTTTTCTAAACACCTGCATATTACGAGAAAAAGAAAAAAACAGCAAAGCTGTTGACATCAAGCACGAGAGCTTGCAAAATAAGATCTTAAAGTACATATTTCAGAATGTTACAGGAGTTTTCTCTGGGTGATAGATGAACGGCCTCCTACTTTTGAAAACGAACTTAAGGAAACCTCTTTGGTAAGTTTTCAGGGGCCTGAGCTTTGAGGACAGCGTCTGTGGGTGACACCCTCCCCACAGGCAGCTCTGCCTCAGGTACTGCCTGGGCTAGTGGCCGACCAGGCGGAATCTGGCAGCCAAAGACCAGTTTACCCTCTTGTGCTCCGCGCTCACCTGCTCAGCTAGGGTCCCGGTAGAGCAGCAGGCCGGTGGGGCTGGCACAGCCATGGGGCCACTGCGGTCAGAGCGGCACATGTGATGGAGGCTGCTGGTGTCCTGTGTGGCCATCCAGGGCACGCGCAGTGTCAGGTGGAGGCCCTGCAGGCGTCCCGAGCCGAGCCCAGCGCGTGTCAGGCGGCGCACATTCCTCCGAGCCCCCCTTCAGCACGCAGCTGCCCGTGGCGGGAGGGTGTATAAGCCGCCAGCCCCCTTGCTAGAGGTGAGCCGAGACTGGGTGAGAGGCCGGAGTCCCTGTTTGCGCCTGAACTGTGGGGTCGCACACCATCGCCGCCACCACACAGGTCATCCATCTTCTGTGCAGGCCGCGGATGATGGGGGCCAGGGACTCGGGGCGTCTTGGGGGCTGGCGGCCTCACCAGGAATGGGGTTTATTGCCAGAGGGGAGGGGAGGGGAGGGGGCAGGCCTTGAACTGCCCAGCCTTGCAGGGCATTCTAGGGCCACCTCTGGTGGGAGGTGCAGGTGAGAAGCCCCTGGAAGTTTCTGGGGCCCCTCCCCCACAGTATTTCAGTCGAAGCCCCTCTGCCGGCATCACCCCCAACTCCGTCCCTCCCGTGGCCGCTGCTGAGAGCCGCAGAAGATGGAAAGGTTATGGTGCTTCTCTTCCCATAGGGAAACAAAGCCACAGACACACAGATTCCCTTAAAAAAGCATGAAAGAAAGGAGCCAATAATAGTGGATGTTGGTTATTGACATCCACATGGTTCACGTAGAGATGCTGCACAAGCCTGCACGGGGAGGGGGACTAAGGGCCGTTGTTCGCAGTCATGGGGTCTGGGCTCCCCGCTTCGGCCTTCCTGAACCCATTGTGGTGGGAACAGGACTGGGCCAAGTTAGGGCTCCCTCAGGGGCAGGGAGGTTGTTCAGAGAGGAGAGGATGGGGCCTCCTTTCTGTACCAGAACTGAGTTCTGGGTCTAAGCACAGCGTGGCCTCCTGGAGCTGTCAGTACCGTCACCTACCCAGCGGGAGAGGCTTCGTGCCACCTCGTCCTCACGTGCAGCCTGTGCACCTGCGCTGCTGGCTCCACGGGAGCCCTGAGCTCCCGGGGCCTCGGGGCCGTTAGCTGTGAGCCCACACTGTGCGGGCCTGCTCTGCTCACAGTGTGCCCCATTCTCCACCAGACTTCTCTTAGAAAAAGTGAGTTGAAGGATAAAATATTCAACAGTTAAGAATTTCAAGGTGGTGACACCGTTGCACTGAAGCACGCAGGCCCAGGTACACGGCACGTGCGTTAGAGAAGCTGCGGTGTGGGCTTCGAGGACACTGTGTGAAGGGGGGCAGGAGAGGTTCCGAGACTCACGGGTGGTCCGGTTCCTGCAGGCGCGGCTCCAGACTCCGTTCTCAGCAGGTGTGGGCGAGGGCCGCCTTTCCCAGGTGACTGTGTGTAGAGGGGCTCTGGGGCTGCCCAGGCTCAGCGGGAAGGGCAGCGGTGGGAAGGGAGGTTGCCCGCACTTAGCATCCTGACCTCTCACCTCCTCGTCAGGGCAGCTAAGTCTGCAGGTGAAGCAGCTGTGTCTGACCAGTGCCTGAGTGGCCCCTTCTTTGTCCAGCTCTAAAGACCTGGAAGACGTGGGCAGGGAGAGAATAACAAAGGGCGGGGCTTGCCCTCTCAGCCAGCCTCTGTGCCAGATTCTGCCTGTGCTTATCGATCAAACCAAAAGGCTGGCGCTCCCATCCCATTTTATAGATTAGAAAAGAGGCACAGAGAGGTTGAGCACCTTGCCATAGGTCACACAGCTGGTGAGGGCAGAGCTGAGAATTGACCCACTATGGTTGGATCTGGAGTCCACATGCTGTGCTGACCCTGAGGCGGCAGCAAAGAGAGAGCGAGGGAGACCAGATACCCCAGATTGAGCCAGGCACACAGGCGTGCACCCACACATGCACGAGGCCTTCACCTTGGAGGCTACAGAAGTCAGAGGAAACCAGAGAGGAATGAGGAGAGGCCAAGGGAGAATGCCCTTCCAGGGGTTCAGTTCCTACGGAGACCGGGGCTGCGAGTATGCGTTCTCTGTGGCCCTCTTGGACCCCACTGCTTTCAGTGATAAGGGGGGAATGAGGTACACAGTCTGGGCTTCAGATTTGTGTGGAGACAAAATTTATTAAAACAGGGGTCCAAAAACCATGAAGGGGATTGGTATGAACATCTCCAGGGCAAGTAAGACACCCTCTGCTGTTTATCTACCTTCTCTCTTATCATGAAAGCAGAGAATCTATGTAACCAGTTATTTCTGTGCTCATCACACTCTTAGGGAATGTAAGGGGTCATAGACTTCCTTTGAAGCTCCCTCAGAGCCGAGGTATGTGGTGGCTACATTTATCCTCCCGTGGCTAAGGTGTGGTTTATTGGTAATGACTCCCTCACCCTCCCTGCAAACAGAGGGCTTCTCCCCTGTGTGTGTCCTCTGGTGTCTGATGAGACTTGAC
>NW_020837964.1:0-27184 GCF_003676395.1 Aethalodelphis obliquidens | reverse complement strand
ACTCCCCGCAAACATAGGGCTTCTCCCCTGTGTGTGTCCTCTGGTGTCTGATGAGTTCTGACTTATAACTGAAGTCTCGCCCACACTCCCCGCAAACACAGGGCTTCTCCCCTGTGTGTGTCCTCTGGTGCTTGGTGAGACTAGACCTATCCTTGGAGCCTTGCCCAGAGCTTCTGTACTTGACTTTTACAACTCTTGATACTCCTGCCCCTATGAGTAATTTGCCTGTGGCCTCTGGGTTCACTTTCTGGCCTGTGCTGGGCCCTGCCTCCATCATTCTCTCATGTGCCCTAGAGCTCCCCATTTGTCCTTTGGGAGAGGAGGAAAAGGCCTTTGAAATCCTCCCCAGCCTTATCCTTTTCAGCAAAGGTTTGGACCTTTCCTTGACCTCTTGATATTCAGGTTTGTTACTCCAGCTGTGTGGATCAGAATATTGCTGCTGCCGATTTTGATAGCCTGGGCAGGGATCCTCTGGCTGGACGCGGTCTCTTGCAGATGTTCTCGGGAGGACCTGAGACGGGTGACTGCATTCCACATGTTGGCTGAGGATTTTCTGACTGGAGAAGGCCAGAGAGCAGGAGCCACATGGATGGATCTTGGGCTTTGGGTCTGCTGAAAGAGGAAGCTTTTGGTCAGGTAGATGGTTTATCTCCCGTAAGGCCTGAACCACTAATCATCTCAGTGTTGACAGCACAAGCTCTGTCTCCCAACAAGTGTGCCTTTACAGTCTACTTTTCCATTCCATTTTTACTCACTCTGTCTTCTTCAGAAATCCAGAAAGCCCGTATCAAGGGCCTCTTCTACCTGTGGCCCTGACTAGGGACCTTCAAGTAGCATCAGAGGCAGTGTCACTCCTTATAAGAGGTGGAACTGCAGTGACCTTTGCCCACATAGGAGTATCTGAAAAGTCCTATCACTTTGTGACAGAGGGGCCACAGGTATTCTATCCTGTTGGGAGAGAACACTCTTGATGATAGGTGGAATCGCCCCGAGTGACTTCCTACGAGGGGAAGGAATTTATTAAGTTAGGGGCACTCATCCTGGAGATCTCCAGATGTGGAAGGCAGGGTAGGGTAGTGGTTAGGGCACCTGTGAGGAAAGCTGGATTTGAGGCTCCTCATTCACAGAGACGTATTAGTTGAGCAGCCATTGTGTCTGAATCTCTGTGAGGAAGTGGGATTCAAATTGGACAAGACCGAGTGGTCCAGGTCCCACTGACTAACGGACTCTGGCTCCTGATGCCCCAATTAGGTCATGAATTGCTTCTCTCTCAGTTTTCCATAAAGTGGAAAATGAAAGTACGTCCTTCCTCAGAAAGCCAACGAGTATTCACACCTCATTGATTTCAGTCAGGCTTAGTCCGTTTAAAATGCAGTAGGAAGTCCCGTTTAAAAATACACCCCAGCTCCTGCCCTTCTTCAGCCAGTCCGCTCTCCCCTCTCACCTGGTGATGAACTGACCTCTGAGCGGATTCCCCACTGCTATCTCTTTCCAAAAAATGAGCCAAAGCATCATCTTAGAGCAGAGAACATGCCCCCTGCAGCTGAAAACCGCACGGTTGTTTCACGTCACCCGGGGGGACCCCCATGTCTGTGCGTGGAGCACAGGCCCTGAGGCCTCCGTGTTCTGTCCAGCCTGCTTCCTCTCCCTCTGTGCTTCCTTCTTTGACCACCTGCATGGCCTCTCTTTCCTGCCCTGGTGCTGCGGCACTGGCCGTTCCCCTGCCTGGAACACTTTGCCCACAAATGCTGTCTCGGGAGAGCGCCACACCCCACCCCTCCGCTCACAGTGATCCAAGGCACTTTTTCTGGGCTACTTTTCTTCAAAGCACTAATTGCTGTCTGGTATGAGGCACGTGCTGCTCTAGGGCAGTGATTCTGACCGTCCTGTTCAATCTCTATTTCCAGTTCGTGGAGCCCTGTCTGGCACAGTGTGTGAACTCATGTGACAACGAACTGAAATGGTGACTGAATGCAAATCAACGTGTACACATATCATCTAGAAATATGGAGGAGATGAAGAAGAAATGGCTGAAGGTGAGAGAGCTGGTAGGTGCTCGGAAACTTGTTTTTTTCCTCTAAGCCTTTCAGCCCTATATGATGTTATATATTTTTTGCATGAGGGATTAAAAAAACTAGAAGAAAAAAATTTTAATATAAAAAGTTTCCCTAAGAGTCAAAGGCTTATGGATCAATTTCTGAAGCATCTTAATTGAAACTTTGCTGACTCCAGACTGGAGTTTACCCTGATGGAAAGCCGGACCGTGAAAGCTCCCCAGGAGCGCTTCTTGCTTTGCGTTGGAAGAGCGGTGGCACCCACCTCTGCCCGCCGCCACGAGCTGGCTCTTCCACCCGCTGCCCCACGGGATGCCGAGCTCCTGGCTGTACTCGTCCCCGTACCAGACCAGCAGTTCACAGCCCGGCCTGACCACCCGGCAGGTTCGGTAGAAGATCTGCCTGTGATACTGGAAGGCCACCAGGTTCTGCTCTTCCTCATCCCGGGCACAGTTCACATACCTGGGGTTGGGGCAGAGAAAGGGACAGAAAGCGCAGGCGATGGGTTCCCTCCACCCGTCAGACCCGAGCCAGCTCCTTGCCGTCGCGGCCTGGTGCTGCCCCAGCTGCCGCTGCTGCTGCGCGGGAACCTGCTGCTCACGCCTTCGAGCTTTTCCTGTGAATCCCTATCTCCAGATGCTGTTGCCCATCCAGGCCAGATTGCTTTTCTCTCCTTACCTACTTATCTGTTTTCCAAAGCCCAATTCCAGACCTGTCTCCACCTGGATTGGCCGTAAAACTGGTGACCTCTAAACTCTCAATGAAGTTCTGTTTTTATTCCACAGAACTTGGTGCTTCTAGTTCAGCACACATCCCTCAGCACTCAGCCCCAGCCTATGTTCTCTCGAGAGGTCTGTCTCCAGTCTCCCCACGTGCATCCAGGGCCCCCGATTCACTTGCCTCCCCCAGGTTCCTGTAGAAACTTGGAGAGCTCTCTGACTTAGCTCGAAACACAGAACAATAGTAGCTTATTCATTTTCTGCCTCCCCTGATGAAAGGAGGGGACCTTAGAGAAAGGGGCTGCTCACAACCATCCTGCAGTCCGTTTGTCTCCTGGCTTCAGAACCCAGTTCTCACTGGAAGCAAGGCTGGGAAGGTGGCTGCCCTCACAGACTAAAGGTACCTCCCGTTAGGTTATGGTGGTGCTGTGCACTTCTTGAAAAATAGGAAAATTATGATTAAATGTTCCTAAAATCAATTTTTTAATGTCTGTCTGCAGTGTGTCCTCCGTAAGGACATGGGTGATGTGATCTGTTTAAGTAATGGACTCCGTTTTCTAAACTGGAGCATAATAGTAAGTGCTTGATAAGTGTTAATTAGGTAAATAAGTGTCCCTGGTGAATCTAGACTCCTCAAGTTGTTTTCAGGTACCCCAGTTTTCTTGAGCACAGAGACGTATTTTGAGGACACATACTATATTTTTATTTCCTTTTTTCTGACGTCTCTTGAAATGAAAGAGCATTGTGTGGAGAAAAAAGAGGGACAGAAGATGTAAAAACCATTGAGGGGGGCAGTCTGAGAAGGAAAGGGACATGGGCTTGAGAGAGATGAGTGTCCTCTCTGGAACCTGAAAACCTACTGGACTTACCTCATCCAGTTGGCCCAGGACGTGTCCTTTCCATCCACATACTCGTAGCAGTTTCTCCCTTTGGTGATCTGAGTGTCATAAAAGGAAGTTAAAGGCTTTTATTATTTTTTTTGGTGGGAGGTGATAGAAGAATTATTTCACTCTGCTGTCATCAGTACTCTTCAGCCTGCACGGATGCAACTGCCAATCGTGACCACGCAATGAGCTCCTTAATCACCATCCTCACGTCTGAGTCTATTTGTCCGCTCAGGCCAAGGGCCCCGCACGGGAGGAGCCGCTTCCTTGTGCCTGTACCACCGTGCTCCCACCTGGCCTCTGATCTTTAAGTAGAAGTTCCGTGTTCATGCAAAGTGCACTCAGTACACAGAGCTAACCGTGTTGTCCCCATCCACGTCCTAGCATGTTGAAGGTGAGGCCCCCCCACCCATCCACAGAAGGGATGTGGAGGCCAGAGGACAGGGGAAGAGGTGGGTGTTTCTCACCAGCCAGGAGTATCCACTGTTGGCGGCCTCTTCATCTTCTGTGATCTGGCCCTCATAGGGGCCAAAGTGCAGACCCAACGGCAGATCGGATGCCTCGTTCCATACTCCAAGCCCAGCCTCAGGGATGCCTGATGGTCTGATACTTAATCCAGGGGGCAGAGTGAGGGCTGAGCGGTTGGGATGCCCCTTCTCCACTGCACTGTCCTTTACAAATGTAGGGGCCCCGTGAGCAGCACAGCTGTCAATGAAGAAGTTCTGACACTTCTCACAATCTGGAGGCGAGAGCGACAGAGATTAGGGAAGATACAGTGCGTGTTCCTGGTTGTAAAGACCTTCAGAAAGAACCGGGGCGCTCATGTCATTTGGCCTCAATCCTGTACCCCAAGTCACTAGACAAAGGGGATGATTTGGGGACCAAATGCTAAGGTGAGATTATTGTAGCAAGACATAACAGCCTTCTCTGTAATGGGCCAGTGGGGTCACTCACAGAGGTAGTCGTCATCCTGGGGCTCGCTGACCTCTTGGTATACGTGGCCCTTTCTTTCTCGTAGGCTATACATCTTCACTTCAACCTGCTTTGCTCTGCGTTCTAAGTTGGAGAAGAGTAGGTAAGCAAGGTTGGTGGGGTCTAGAGTGTTGGTCCCTGTTTTATCAGAAAATGTGAAATCCCCTCCCATCGAATCATCGCCTGTCCTTCTGTATACTTTGTTTTTCCCCCGTTTAGCTACTGGTTCAGACAGACCGAGGCTCCACACTGACTACAGACGCCCAGTTCAGTGTTAGCTTCCTGTTCTTCCCATTATTAGGTTTAGCTTCCCAACCTTTCTACTTAGAAAATGGTTCATTGACACATTTACTCATTCAGAAAATATTGGTTAAGGCACATTACGTGTTAGGCATTGAGCAGAGGCCTTAACTAAGAAAGCATGGTCACTATTATCACAGATGGATTTTTGAACAACGTGTGTGTGTCCGTACTTTTATATTTAATTTGATGTTTTCAAACACTATACGAGTTATGTATCCTTATGTTTACTTTAGAGATTAGCGATCAGGACCTCAGAAGACATGTAAGATTTTCCCAAGGCCCCAGTGCTAACTTCAGGTCTCAGATCAGTCCAGCCTAAACCCACGCCTACCGCAAGTCCACCCCACACACCTAGGCCATACTAATCAGCGTTTCTAGAAGAATTAGAGGGACTAAAGCCCCCAAGTTATTTTCTCTCACCCAGCTTTTGTCTAGTGTGCCATGCAGAGGTGCTTGCTGCTCCGGGAGGGGGCGCTGGGCTCTGCGCCTGCGCGGGGCCACTTGCCTTCCGCAGTTGCGCTGCTCCTGGCAATTTCTTCAAACTACATTCATTACTTAATGGCACCGGGGGCACTGCCTTCAACGGGAGAGTCACATAGTGAAAGACAACATGCATTTCTTTAGTTCTTTAGGGCTTATGAAGTGTTTTCACATGCATGACTTTAGTTAATACTCCAACAACCCTTGGAAATACCCGGGGCGGGTGGAGTCTGAACACTAGAGCGTAAATAAAGGGCCTAAGTGGGTAGTGAATCAAGACTAGAACCCATATCTTAAGGTTCCTTCCCTTCAACTTTCTCTCAAATTTCTCCGTAAAAGTGAGAGCGAGTCAGGGAGAATAATTGGGAAGAATCAACAAAGTCTGGGAAAGAAGCGGGGGTAAGGGCTTATAGAAAAAAAGAGGGGGTCTTCTATTAATTAGTGGACCTCTGATGGACGAGGAAATGTGGAAAAGTACAGAGGGGACAAAACACTTCTGGAAAATGAGGTGACAGAGCAGTGAGATTGGGAAGAGAACAGAGAAATGGTATGGCAGAAACTTATCTAGACAATAAAGAAAATGATGCTGAACGTTGCAGGTTGCCATATCCTAGAGAGAATGTTTGGAATCAGAGTAGCTGGTTCCCGTCGATTCTGCTTGAATAAGGCTGTACGACTAGCTAGTTCTCCTCAGTTTCCTGAACCATAAATTGGTATACATGCTAATTCTTGACGTTACAGTGGACATGAAATTTAATAACGTTCACCAAATTGTTTTGTGAGCTACTGATATGTAGTACAGTGTGAACGTGAGAGTCCAGCCCTGCTATCAATTCACCCCCTCAACTGTCTCCCTATTTGAAATCTAGCTCACAGATACTATCTTCAGCACTCCTTGACCCTCTTACTTCTAGGTGAATGTTTAAATGTGGAGTCACTCGTTCAGAAAACCTCCAGGGGGCCCTCAGGGGCCTTGAGTTGGGCCTGGGACTTCTGAGAAGAAACAGGGATGGAGCAGGCTCTCAAAGCTTGCAACGCAGGGGCAGGCTAAGCAAATGATTCCAAACATGACAGTTGCCTAATTAGAGCCCGGAGGAAGGAGCTGTTACTTTCTCCTGCAAGAATGAGCATTTGAAATCAGTTCCAGAGGGATGAGTTTCTGTTGAACCGCGGGTAACCTATATGAAGTCCTAAAGTTATTTTCTTACTTTTCGTTTTCAATGATCAAACTTGAAGCTAGTCAGGGCTGGGAGATGCTTCCTCTTATTAGAGTAGCAGGCTCTGAGGTTGGGGGTCCATCTCCTTCTTCGTATCAGACAATCCACTCTACAAATTGCCTACAGATCTGTAAGCTTCCCTTAGTCAGATGGTCTTAGCATGTCACTCACTTTGGCGTAGCAGAAAAGAACTGAGGTTGAAATCACCCGTCAGATGAATGATATAAAGATGTATGTATGAATAAGACAGTGTAAACTTTATAAAACTGTGGACGTTCTACTCAGCTTGTAAGTGTTTTAGAGAAGCAGCTTTGGATGAGATTGCACTACCAGTGACACTGGGATCTCAGGCATATACTCAAACATTTCTTTACCTCCGTTTCTTGATCTATTCAATATACATGGGGATAGTTACACTACCTATAGGTACTACAGGATCGTTTTAAGGTTTAAAGTGAGTTTATTCATGTAAAATGCTTAAAATAGAGTCTGAAATATTATGAAAATAACGTGAAAATAGAACAACCTACTACTGTTGCTATTCTTATTAACTATAAAAATGATGATGATATCAGACATTGTGCTAAAGAATCATGAAAGGAAGCAGCAGTTTCTAGGATACTCTGTGTATTCTCCTATTCTTACCTGTGATTGGATCCATGAGGAAGGTTTTCTTGTCAACAGGATTTGGGAAATACTTACCTTCTGGTGTTTACTGTGCTCCACTCTGAAGGCCACCCAAGAAGGTTTAACTAAAAGATGATGAGAAATCAGTGTTTTGGTTGGTAAATGTTTCCAAACTCTGGGCATCTGAATTAAGGACACAGAATTCTGAACCAGAGAGTGACAAGTGCAAGGATTACCAAAGGGGGAATGGAAAATGATTTCTGTATCATCGATGCCTATGCTTCCACTGGGAGCATCACAATTTTCTTAAAACTAAAAAAAAATAGACATAAACCTCATCTGTGCTTCATCCTATGTTCACAAAGTATCTAATAAATTTACTTCATGACAAAAATACTCAACAAAGTAGGAATAGAAGGAAGTTACCTCAATATAATAAAGGTCATATATGAAGAGTCCACCTCTAACATCATACTGATTGGTGGAAAAAGTGACCTCTTCTAAGATCAAGAAAAAAAGGAAAGGACGCCCACTCTCACCACTTCTATTCAACATAGTACTAGAAGTCCTAGCCAGGGAATTAGATAAGAAAAGGAATCAAAAGGCTTGCAATTTGGAAAGAAAGAAGTAAAATCAGGTTTGTTCGCAGACGACATGATTTTATGTGTAGAAAATCTCTAATATTCCACAGAAAACACTGTTAGAACTAAAAAAAGAATTTAGCAAAGTTGCAGGATACAAAATCAACACTCAAAAATCTTCCTATGTACTCGAGACTTCCCTGGTGGCGCAGTGGTTAAGAATCCACCTGCCAATGCAAGGGACACGGGTTCGAGCCCTGGTCCGGGAAGATCCCACATGCCGCGGAGCAACTAAGCTCGTGTGCCACAACTACTGAGCCCGCATGCTGAAACTACCAAAGCCCACGCGCCTAGAGCCCGTGTTCCACAACAAGAGAAGCCACTGCAACGAGGAGCCCACGCACTGCAAAGAAGAGAGCCCCCTCTCGCCGCAATTAGAGAAACCCCGCACGCGGCAACGAAGACCCAACGCAGCCAAAAAAAAAAAAAAAGAGAAAACTATTGAGAATTATACTGGAAAACCTATACATCCACCTCCATGCAGTCTTATGTCACCATTCTGCCACAACCACTGCGGGTCTTTTAATTTCTATTTCAAAATTCAAAAACAAAATAAAAACAAACAAAAAACTAACCAAGACAGAATGAAGCCACCTGCCAGCACTTACTCCTTTGGTGATGAATTTGGTACTTGTTATTCACATTCAAATTTTTATACATCTACGGCCTTTTAATGTACCTATAAACAATATATATATATATTTTTTCCAACAAAAGTTCTCATATTTATTACTGAGCCAAAGCACTAATGCAGAAACACTGACACAAGGAGAAAAATCATTTTTTCCCAATAAAACAAATGGATGCATTTGTCCAGATAGTAGTGATGCTTTCAGGGTGATACGGTAAGATGCAAGTGACCTTCCGCAGCATAAATACGCGTGCCACCTCATGGGTGGCTCCCTATAGACCCAGCTTGGTTCTTCTCCAGTGTCTTCTCTTGGAGCTGTACCTGGTTTTATTACCAGTTTTCATTTGAGTCCACTGGGGAATGGGATGATTCTCCTTTGGTTTCTGGCCCAGGAATCGCTTGATCGTGAAAGTCTCGTGAGAAGACATGGTGAGGAGCAGAGTCAACCGCACGTCGGATGGCAGAGAAGGGGAGGCTAATTATTTTACATATTTAAAAACTTTATATGGATAGTCTCTTATCGTATAATATTCTGTTTTGCATCTTGCTTGTTGGGTGAAAAATTATGGGTTTTTTTTTTGTTGTTGTTGCTAATGCCTGAGACGCAGCTGAGACCCAAACCCAGGTTGTTTTCAGGAAGACACCTCTAAATCTTCCTGGCCCCTCACCTTGCTGCCTTGGAGTCCATTCTTCATCAGAATCCTCAGGGTCACCCACCTGGGCTTTGATGGCCTGCCTGCGGTGACACATGAAAGCTGGCCGAGGGGCTCTGAGACCTGGAAAGGAGCAAAATCTTGGTTCCAAAGGGAAGAGCTAGAAGGAGGAACAAAGCCCAGAGGCGATGGAAAGTGCCACAGAGTCAGTGTGACTTGGTAGGATGGGCTGGGAGAGTCTGGAAGGGGTGAGCTCTGCACTGCCAGGGCCAGGCCCACACTGAATACAGAAGAACACACATTTCCTGCAGGTTGGTCTCCACACGGAAGGCAACTGTGAGCAGATGAAGCCATCTCAGAGAGAGCCAAGCTAACACTGAGACCGAAGACGTGGTTCACGCTTCCCAGGCTCCCAGGCACCCAGCATTTCCTGTTACCTAGAGTAACCAGTGCTTCATAGTTCTTTTTCACATTCCTATATCGGATTTTTTCCCATTCTCCCATCTCTGTCCATTCTTCCTTGGAGAAGTATATGGAAATGTCTTTGAAAGCATCTTTGGCCTAGAGAGAATACCGATTTCATCAGTGACTTACTAATCTAAGTCAGAACTTAGAGCTGGGCCCTCTCCTCCACCCTGTGCAGGGTGTAGCCTGAGGCCGCTGGGTGGTCTCTGTGAGACAAGGATGAAGGTTTTCCTTCGGACCGTGTCCTGCTTAACTGAGCAAACACTGAGCATTTTCCTAACTCTCCCTGGGCACACAGCAGTTGACGATGCTATAGTGTCCTGTCCCCCCCCCCCCCCCCCCCCCCCCCATCTTAGACAGGACCGGGCACCCCCATCCTGTGTACCTTCACAGAGAAGGTCACCCAGCAGTGCAGGCCAGGAGTCTGAGCCCTCCAGGGACCAGCCTCTTGTCCCTCCTGTAGAGCCGGCTTCGAGCCAGGCTCTGCCTCCTCCACCGCTCACCGTGGGCTTCCACGCTGTTCTCCCAGCATCTCCCTCAGTGCTGTCCTCCGGCCACCTGTCGGTGCTCATGGGCCTGGGACCGCCTCAAGGCCAAGGTGCCTGTGGAAGGAGAAGGTGCTGAGGTAGCCCCGGCCCCTGCCCAGAGCTAGGTCTGTGTTCCTCGGCTGGGGTGTCCCGAGCAGGAAGGTGTGAGGACCCCGGCAAGGATTAGAGGATGTGGAGGGTACTGATGGGGTGGACGGATCCTCGCCAGCCACGACAGTCCAGCCTAAGGTGAACTAGATTCGGTTTCTTTGGCCCCCTGCAACTCGGGCCCTCTGAGGAAAGGCACTGGGAGGGCTGTGTCTGTGGGTGCCTGAGGGAGTCCTGAGGAGACCTGGAAGCCCCGGACTGCTGGGCTGGGGTCAGGTTGACAACCAGGGCTCTCTTCCAGCGAGGGACAGGGACTATTTCTCCAAGGAGGGCTTTGGGGATCTCCACCTGGGGACTCCGGAAAAATCTGGGCAAAACGTGCGTTCTATGTCTAAGCCTGAGGAGATTTGGGTCGCTCCGGCTAAGGGAATTGGGGTTCCTCAGACCCGAGGGGATTCAGGGTCCCTTAGGCTGATGGTATCTGGCGTCTTTTGGCTGAAGGGATGTAGAAGGCGCAGGTTGAGAGAACTTGGGACCTTTGAGCCTGAGGAAATCGGGGGTCTCTCCTTAAGGGGCTTTAGGTTCTCCCACATTGAGGGTAGCTGTGGTCTTTGAGGATGAAGGGGTTAAGAGTTCCCGGGCTGAGGGTAGTCAGTGCCTCTGAGGGTAGGGAAATTTGGCCTCTCTGCAGGGGCTATTTTTAGGGCGCCTAACCTCTAGGGGTTACTCCGGGTATTTGGGGGGTCTAAGCATCAGGGGATTTGGTGTTTCTGTGGGTGAAGGGACTTTGGGTCCCTGAAGCTGAGGAGATGTTAGGTCCCTCAGGTTAGGACCCGGGGTCCCTCCAAGCAGACGGGATTTGGAGCCCCTCAGGGTGAGGGGATCTGGGGCCTCCCAGCCTGGAATGTGAAGGCCTCGGGCTGAGGGTTTATAAGGGTTTCGCAGTTCCCGTCAGTCTCTCCGCTGTCCCCTCGCAGGGCCCACCCCGGCCCGGCGCGCGCTCCGGCTTCTGCAGCTTCGCGAACTCCTGAGGTGAGGCGAAGCGAAGGGCGCGGAGCCGGCTTGTAAAGCCCCGTCAGGTGCAAGCCACCAATCGGTGCTGCGACAGAAGCGGTCCCGCCAATAGGCGGCCGGGAGGGTGCGGAGCGCGCAGAAGGTCCCGCCCCACCGCTCGGGGATTGGCTGCTCTGGGTCCCGCGCGTGTCTGAAAGGAAGCCTCCAGCGCGCAGGAGCAGCTTCGCGGTTTTCCCTGACTGGTTTTTCCGCCCGCCGTCAGGCAGCCCGTCTTAATCCTGGAGCCTCAAGCGGGCGGTGGGTCTTCAGGGTGGCCGTGGCCGTCTAGTGTCCTGAACAAGGGTCTTTGCTCCACCGGACTGTAGTCGTGCTCCCGAACTTTCTCCTGGGCCCACCTGTTCCCTTCCTTGTAAAATCCAGTTTTGGCAAGAACTGTTTGGGATGAGTATTGCTTTATTCAGGGGAAAACTAGGTAATTAACTAAAATCTGATGAGACACAAAATAAACAACATACGTTCAAAGATTTAAACGCGACAAATGGAATAATAAGTATATTAGAAAAAACACTGGGAGAATTTTAAATCTCAAAGTAGAAGTGGCACTTAGGAGTAATCTGTATGTTTAAGCAATGTAGGTCTAAAAAGCCTTCGGAAATGAGATATAGATAAAACCAAAAAGCCCTGCAAGTGTTTTCCATTAAAGTGAGGCATCAAATTCGAGGACAATGGATCTGCAGAGGGGGCTTCACAAGATAAAACGGGGAGAGTGTTTCTGCCCCTTACCTAGCTTTGGTCACAGAAACGTAGCATGATTTCCATGTGTTGGAAGCAAGACAACTGACTGTAGAATTACTGTCAAGGTGGGACCACGAGTGCTGGTTGGGGGTCTGGATGGAGAGATGTTACCAGAAAACTGGGTTTGCCTCTTGGTGGGTGTCGAGCCAAAAGACACAACCCAGCCAAAGATTGGGAGAAGGAGGGATTTATTACTCGCAGCAAGTAAGGAGAACACCAGGGATCTTGTCAAAACAGTGTCTCCCCAAACCCCCAAACTGGGGGAGTTTTAAGCTATGGGTACATGCGTGTTCATGGAGGGCCTTGGGCAGTAGGCAGAGTCCAAGCTTTAGATGATTGAAGTCTTGAGGGTCAGAAGCGGTCACCATCGGCCACCCTTAGGTTACATTTTATCTGGCGTTGATAGATGATGTAGATACAGATATCTATTCTTTTTCAGATTCTTTCCCCTTATAGGTTATTACAAAATATTGAGTGTAGTTCCCTGTGCTATCCAGTAGGTCCTCGTTGATTATCTATTTTATAAATAGCAATGTGTATGTGTTAATCCCAAACTCTTAATTTATCCCTCCCCCTGCCTTTCCCCTTTGGTAACAATAAGTTATAAGATTTTATATTCCTCAGAAATGGGGGAGCTGAAAGAGAGGTATCATTTTCAATGGAAAAGCATTCAAAAGAAGATTGAAGCTTCAGCCAAGATTATTAGATGTACAGCCTTGGAAAAAAATCACTTAATTTCTGTAAAGTTGAGCTGACAAATAAGACAATAACCCTCCACTGAACTTGCTTATAATCAAGTGATGGAAATATCAAATGGAAGTGTTAGAAACATCTTATTTTACACGAGCCTTATACACTGCTCTACGTTCATTACAGTTCGGCTCACACATCTGTTCACTGAAGTTACAATGTTCTCAAATTCTGTTACTGATCCTCCAGAGTGGGCCCCGATAAGGGTCCCCCTGCCCAGTGTCATTGGAGCCAACAGAACGAGACTGAGTTTGGTTCAGAAGCAAAGGAAAACTTTATATTTTGATCAGAGAACGGACAGGTGAGAGCGTGCGTTCCGCCGCGGGCTGTGGGCGGGGCTGCTGTGTAGGGATCCCGGCAGCCTCAGCGGGAGGGAGGGGGCGGAGCTCTCGAGGGCCGGGTTGGCTGGAGCTCAGGCTCTATATCGCGGAGTCTGCACGGGGCCCCGTGAGCTGAGGTGTCGACCCAGCCATTCTGCACCGGGTCTGAAGTGCCGGGTGTGGGACCTCTGCATGCGGAACCCTAGGAGCACGTGGAATTAGACAAAGCACAGAGGAATAAATGGTAGACTTTATTTTATTGCCCAGATTCTATTTTTATCTCCCAGGAATTTTTCATGGGCTTTGCCGGTGACAAACCCCTCCTCTGCCTTTTGTCCCATTCCTCATTCTTGGGGCGCTGTGGGTGCAGACCCCTCTTCTGTAACTACTTTGTGCTGAGTTGGGAGTCCTCATACGCGGGGGGAGGGGCAGAACTTCTCCCCAGCAGCCTCCAGGTGAGGTTGATTGTCCCCAGGCCTCCTGCCTCAGTGCTCGTCCGCCTGGGCGCCGGCATTGGAAGTGTTATAGATTCTAATGACCTTTAAGGGTCCAGGAAAGAGATGCGCAGAGACGCTGGAGGGGGGGGGGCCGGTTTTACCCCGCCCCACATTTGTTCGGCCGCCTTAGGCTGACGGTTTCTGCCAGCCTAGATGCTCTGACCGGTAGTCTGCGCTTTCTTCAATTAGGCCCCTGAATTAACGTGCAAACAGCACCAGGTGTCAGAGTCCTGCCCGCTCAACTCCCAGACAGTCCAGGGCCGGTGGTGATCCAGGACCATGACGGCCACTGAGTCAACGGCCTTTTGAAGTAGCCAGGAGTCCAGCTGGTCTCATCGGCCGCCGTCACCGCGGTGTCTGTAGGCTTTTCTCTGGTGACAGCGTGATATACGGTTCCCCCGCCAAGCTTATTAGCTCCCCTCTGGGTGCCGTAAGTCCTGCAAGCAGTAGTCTGCTCTTTTGGGGCACACTCTTGTTGTTTTCTGAGAGAAGCTCCAGGTCAAGTGATGGTCACACGAGTCGTCATGGGGGCCCGTCGCCCCCGGTTGTCTCTCTGGAGGTTGGAGTTGGAGGCCCTCCTCACTCGAGGTCAGTGTGCCCACGGAGCGACCCCTGTAACTTCAGGGCATGGTGGGTGGTTAGGATGACCACGTGGGGTCCTTTTCCCTTAGGAGGGAGCTGGATTCGCGGGCTGCTGATTTCCAGGTTTTTAGATACTGCCAGTATCCTGGCTGGATGGGGCGGCGGGCCAAGCCCTTGGTGACCGTAGTTTATCCTACCTGGAGGGCATTCTTGCGTTGTTCCATTTCAAGTGGTCCCAGTTTTTGCACTAACACTCCAAGGGCGATTCACATTCTATGGGGATGTAAAGGTCAAAGGGTTTAGCTAAATTAGGGAGTTCCAGGGCAAGGGTCTGAATCGACTGCTCTTTGCATTCTTGAAAGGCCGCTTCTGGATTCTATTCGAAAGGATCGTCATCTTTTCCTTTCAGTGTTTCATATAGAGGCCCAGCTATTAGACTGTAGTTAGGGATCCAGATGCAGCAATCCCCGGCCTCCCCAGGAACCCCTAAGCTGTCTTCAAGTTTTAGAAGGGGTCAGACTGCAAATGGCTTCTTCCCTTTCCTGGGATGGGCTTCTCCGACCTTCTGTGAGAATGAAGCCCAGGCAGGTCACCGCAGTCTGTGAGATTTGAGCCTTTTTCTTCGACACCTTCTATCCTTTATTGGCTAGGTAGTTCAGAGGCCTCCTTAGTAGGGCTGGCGATCAGAATGTCGTCTGCATGTTGAAGGAGGGTTCCCTTTTGCAGAGGTAGAACTTTTAGGTGTTTAGCTAACGTTTCCCCAAAGACGGTGTGGGAATTTTTGAACCCTTGGGGCAGGACGGCCCAGCAGTATTGTTTTTGTCGTATGTTGAGTCCTGCCACTCACAAGCCAAGATTTCTTGTGACTCTGGGACTAATGGAATACAGAAGAAGGCATCATTGAAGTCTAATACAGAATACCATGTCCTGGTGGATGGTAGAATGACCAGCAGGGTGTAGGAATCAGGAACTACTGGATGTATATCCTCGGTGGCTTCACTGACTGTCCTGACATCCTTTAACAGGTCCCCAGCAGCCCACGGGGCTCTCGTGGTCAGGCCCCTCCCAGGATACAGAGCTCCCCTGGACAGGTACCCCGGCAGGGCTGGGCTCACAGGAACCGTGCACATAGCCCTCATTGCAGAGCACCCCCAGATCACCTGTCGCTCAGCGCTGACACAGAGCACCTCAGAGCAGGACTTGAACTAACAAATAGCAGCTGCGACAGGTCTGTGACCCTGGGCATCACTCTGTGCGGGCTCCCTCTGCCTGGTCTTCCAGAGACTTCCACTGCAGCTGGGGCACCAGGCCCTGTCTCCACCCACCACCCCTCCTCTCCCTGACTCCTGGGTTCCTCTCATTAGGAGAGGGTCTTCTTGAAGTTGTCTCCCACTCATGGGCCAGATAAAATGATTAGAAAACAAGCCAGAGCTGCAGCCCCTTGTCTATCCTGACTCAGGAGCCCACACCTGTTCCTTGGACCTGGCCGGTTCAGCAAGGTCCATTTTCTGCAACTGTGAGCCCCTGAGGGGTGAGGATTGGCTGACCTGGGCAGCCTGACCGTGCGGGCCAGCCCTCCCCAGGTGTGCCTGGGTTGAGGTCAATATAAACACCGCTCCAGGCAGCAAGAGCCCCTGCAGCTGTGCCTGACGCCATATTCTCTGCCCCGTCAGCAGTGTCGGGGCTGGGCTGGTGGGTGGGAGTGAGGGGCCACGGCTTTGTGGGTGGCCCGGTGTGAGTGGGGCTCTGCTGGACTTTCTGCAGGAGTTGCCAAGCTGCCACCTGCTAAAGAAGAGGATGTGTCACCCGTAACTGCCACTGGAATTTCTCCCCGGGCAGAGGTGAGGAAGGAAAAAAGCAGTGGGGGCCTGGACAGGAGGGGTATCTCGGGCAGGGAAATGGAAAGCTTCCAGAAGAGCGACCGGGGCCAGGACCATCCTGGCTGGCCTGCAGGCACCAAGTCGGCAGGCATGCTGTCGCTGGGGTGGCTCCACGGCCCTTCCTGTAGGCTTTCAAGTCCTTGTACATGTTCAGGTGTTTTACCTGGGAAGTGTGGGAACAGTTCAGCAGCAGCTGGCCTGGGGCTCAGCTCACGTTTACTCACAGACGCCTCGGCACGGTCCCCCAGCTTTGCAATGAGGACGCTGCTTGCGGGGTGGGGGGCTGCTGGCTGCATGGGAGATGATTCCCCGCCTCTGACCAACTTCAGAATTGTTTACCACTGGAGCAAGTACCCTGATAGGGTTTTCATCTGTATAACTGGTGGGTTCTGTTTTTTTTTTTTCTTTTTTGGTTCAAGGTAGCTTTTATTCCTCTTTTTTGTATTTATAGATATAAGCCGGGAAATAATTCATTCATATAAATACATCTATATGAAGGGAATAACTTTTTTTCTGTTTTTTAAAATTTTATTTATTTTAATTTTTGAATTTTATTTTATTTTTTATACAGCACGTTCTTATTGGTTATCTATTTTATACATATAAATGCATACATGTCAATCCCAATCTCCCAACTCCTCCCACCACCGACCCCCACGGCTTTATCCTCTCGGTGTCCATACGTTTGTTCTCTACATCTGTGTCTCTATTTCTGCCCTGCAAACCGGTTCATCTGTACCATTTTCCTAGGTTCCACATATATGCATTAATATACGATATTTGTTTTTCTCTTTCTGACTTACTTCACTCTGTATGACAGTCTCTAGATCCATCGACGTCTCTACAAATGACCCAATTTCATTCCTCTTTATGGCTAATAGTCCATTTTATATATGTACCACATCTTTATCCATTCATCTGTCTGTGGGCATTTAGGTTGCTTCCATGACCTGGCTATTGTAAATAGTGCTGCAATGAACATTGTGGTGAATGTGTCTTTTTGATTTATGGTTTTCTCTGGGTGTATGTCCACTAGTGGGATTGCTGGATCATATGGTAATTCTATTTTTAGTTTTTTAAGGAACCTCCATACTGTTTTCCGTAGTGACTGTATCAATTTACATTCGCACCAACAGTGCAGGAGTGTTCCCTTTTCTTCACACCCTCTCCAGCATTTGTTGTTTGTAGATTTTCTGATGATGCCCATTCTAACTGGTGTGAGGTGATACCTCATTGTAGTTTTGATTCGCATTTCTCTAATAATTAGTGATGTTGAGCAGCTTTTCATGTGCATCTTGGCCATCTCTATGTCTTCTTGGAAGAAACGTCTATTTAGATCTTCTGCCCATTTTTGTTTTGGGTTGTTTGTTTTTTTAATATTGAGCTGCATGAGCTGTTTATATATATTGGAGGTTAATCCTTTGTCCATTGATTCATTTGCAAATATTTTCTCCCATTCTGAGGGTTGTCTTTTCATCTTGTTTGTAGTTTCCATTGCTTTGCAAAAGATTTTACTTTTCATTAGGCCCCATTTGTTTAGTTTTCTTTTTTATGGCATTACTCTAGGAGGTGGATCAAAAAAGATCTTGCTGTACATGGACCACTTCTTCTTTGTGCATTCGTCTGTTGATGGACATTTTCGTTGCTTCCAAGTGTTGCCTATGGTAAATATTGCTGGAGTGCAGTATTGCCAGCCTGTGACCTTTGATTCGCATTTTCTCAGGTGATAGGCCCAACAGTGGGTATGATTCATTGACTGGTAGCTCAGTGTTTACCTTTTCAAAGTACCTGCATTGTGTTTTCGTTAGCGGATCTTGCCACGTCCCAATTAACACCGAAGGTACGCATTTTTCCACAACCCATTCAGCATTTTTTGTTTTTAGAATGTTTGCTCATGGCCATTGTGACAGGTGTGAGCTGATAGGTTTTTGTAATTTGGATTTGCATGTCTTTAATAATTGCTAATATTCAGTATTTTCCCACACCTTTCTCTTTTATTTAGGAAAAAAAGTGTGAGTACAATATACCTCTTGAAATTGTCTTCTTGGAAGGTTGCCCTCTTTTGAATTTTGTGGTCGACTTTCGACCCCAGTAGTTTTTTGGACAGCAGGTGTCATTTATAGGCCTGCAATGATTGTGAATATTTAGTGACCATTAGCCCTGGGTTTAAAGCTGGTGTTGTGGGAAAGAGCCACAAGGCGGCAGCATTTCTCCATTCCCAAATCTGTGTACTAGGGCAGCACAGCCTTTCTGGAAGTCCTGTTACTAGGCTGTAAATTGGAATGGAATGTGCCATGAAAAAGCCCCTGAAGTTTATGTCTCATTACTTCTTGTTCGTTGTTTTAATTGTTTTAATCGGGGTAATGATTAGAATACAGTTTGTCCTAGGTGTACACAATCTGGTTCATTCGTACATCATGTATATCTATTCACGTACAGATCCTTTTCCCATGTAAAGGATTACAGAGTGTTCTGTACACCTCCCTTGCTATGTGCTCGGGCTTTTTGATATATGTACTTAATCTGTATTTGTATAGGTATGGTAAACCTAATCTTAATTTATCCATTGCCACCACCTTTCCTTTTAGATAAGCATAGTTTGTTTTCTAAGTCTGTGTGTGTCTTTCTCTGTGGAAATATGTCCATTTTTGTCAGTTGTTAGGTAACATCTATAAGTGATATCATAGGATATATGTCTTTCGCTTTCCAACATACCTCATGTTCTGTGATTATCTCTAGGCTCACCTATGGTGCCTCAAAGAGCAGTGTTTCATTGTTTCCCATGACTTATATTCCATTGTGTACATGGACCGCTTCTTTATCCTTTCATCTGTTGACGGACATTTAGGTTGCTTGCACGTCTTGGCTATTCTGAGTAAGGCTGCAGTGCAGCTTTTGCAGCCTCTGTCTTCCGGATTCTGGTCTTCCCAGGTGAGAGGCCCAGCGGTGGGCCTGCTGCATCTAATGGTAGCTCAACTTTTACGTTTAAACGTAGCTCCTTTGTGTTCTATTGGCTGTTACTACTTTACATCTCACCAGCAGCTAGAGGGCACACAGTTCTCTAAAACCGCTTCAGAATTTATTATTTGTAGACTTTTTGTTGATGGTCAGTCGACTGTGTGAGTTGAAACCTTTTTGTAGATTAGACTTGCATGAGTGTAATAATTCCTGAGTTTCAGCTTTTATTCATTTTCCTTTTTTTTAAAAGACAGTGAGTAAAACTTACGTCTTCATATTATCTTCTTGAAAAATTTGCCTGTTTTGAATTTTGTTGGCCATTCCCTACCTCAGCACAACGTTTTAGGGCAGGTGTCCTTTACAGCCCTGAGTCCTTGTGAATGTTAAGTGGCCATTAGCTGTGGGTTTAAAGCCGCTGTTGCGGGAAACGGCCACAAGGTGGCAGCATTTCTACATTTCCAGCTCTGGGTTTTTGGGCAACAGAGCCTTCCTGGAAATCGTGTTAATAGGCTGCAAATTAGAGTGGAATGTGCCAGCGCAAACCCCCAAGAGCTTATATCTCCTTACTTGTTGTTTGTTTCTTTAATTTAATTTTTATTAGGTATCAGAGCAAATTTGATAAAAATGTTGTTTCTCCTAGGTGTACAGAATCTGGTTCATCATATCAATGTATCTGTCTATTCATCTTTGGGTCCTTTCCCGTGTAGGTTATCACAGAGTGTTGAGTAGACCTCTCTTGGTATTCCATACGTATTTAGTGATTATATATTTCATATGTCTTAGTACATGTCTGTTAACCCCCATATCGTAATTCATTCATTCCTTACACCTTTCCAATTGGTTAAACGTAATTTTATTTTCTTAGTCCATGCATTTCCTTCTCTTGGAAATAAGTTCATGGGTATCAATTTTTAGGTAACACCTAGAAGTGATGTCATAGGATATCTGTCTTTCAGTTTTTTCTTACTTCAAGTTGGGTGATTATCTCTAGGTCTTTATAGGGTGGTGCAAACGGCACTGTTTCATTGTTTTCCATGGCTAATATTCCATTGTGTACATGGACCACTTCCTCTTTGTGCATTTTTCTGTTCACGGACATTTTGGTTTCTTCCGAGTCTTGGCTATGTTAAATGTTCCTGTAGTGCAGCTTTGACAGCCTGTGTCTTTTACATTCGGGTCTGCTCAGGTGATAGGCGCATCAAAGGACCTACCAGATCACATGGTAGCTCGATTTTTACCTTTAAACGCACCTCCATTATTTTCTCACTACTGAGTCTTACCAGTTTACATCCCCCCAGCAGCTAGAGGGTACACAGTTCTCTCAAACCACATCAGCATTTATTCTTTGTAGACTTTTTGCTGATGGTCAGTCGACTGGTGTGAGTTGAAAGCTTTTTGTAGATTACATTTGCGTGAGTCTAGTAATTCCTGAGGTTGAGCTTCTATCCATTTTCCTTTTTTTAACAAGAGAGTAAGTCAAACTTACCGCTTCATACTACCTTCTTGAAAATTTTGCCTTTTTTGAATTTTTTTGGCCATCCCTCACGTCAGTACATTTTTTGAGGGCAGGTGTCCTTTACAGCCCTGAGTCCTTGTGAATGTTAAGTGGCCATTAGCTGTGGGTTTAAAGACGCTCTTGCGGGAAACGGCCACAAGGCGGCAGCATTTCTACATTTCCAACTCTGGGTTTTTGGGCAACAGAGCCTTCCTGGAAATCGTGTTAGTAGGCTGCAAATTAGAGTGGAATGTGCCAGGGCACACCCCCAAGAGCTTATATCTCCTTACCTCTTGTTTGTTTTTTAAATTTAATTTTTATTTATTATCAGAGCAAATTTGATAAAAATGTTGTGTTTGTTCTAGGTGTACAGAATCTGGTTCATCATATCTATGTATCTATCTATTCATCTTTGGTTCCTTTCCCGTGTAAGTTATTACAGAGTGATGAGCTCAATTTTTAACTTTAAACGCACTGCCATTCTCTTCTCACTACTGGCTGTTACCAGATTACATCCCAGCAGCAGCTAGAGGGTACACAGTTCTCCAAAACCCTTTCAGCATTCATGTTTTGTAGACTATTTTGCTGATTATCATTCCGACGGTGGTAAGGTGAACGTTTTTGTAGATTGCATTTGCATGGCTTTATTAGTTCCTGATATTGAGCATTATTCCATGCATTTTTTTAAACAAAAAGAGAAAAGACAAAATGTGTGCAAAATATGCATCTTGACATTGTCCTTTTGAAATGTTGACGTCTTTTTTTTTTTTTTTTTTTGCGGTACGCGGGCCTCTCACTGCTGTGACCTCTCCCGTTGCGGAGCACAGGCTCCGGATGCGCAGGCTCAGCGGCCATGGCTCACGGTCCCAGCCGCTCCACGGCATGTGGGATCTTCCCGGACCGGGGCACGAACCCGCGTCCCCTGCATTGGCAGGCGGACTCTCAACCACTGCACTACCAGGGAAGCCCTGTTGACGTCTTTTGAAATTTCTGGTCGATTACGACCCCAGGACATTTTTTGAGGCCCGGTGTCCTTTACAGTGCTGCACATATTTTGAATATTAAGTGAACATTACCTCTTGGTTTAAAGCTGCTGTTGTGTGAAACAGCCACAAGGCGGCAGCATTTCTCCTTTACCAAATCTGGTTACCAGGGCAACAGAGCCGTAATGGAAGTCCTGTTCTAGGTTGAAAATTAGAATGGGATGTGCCAGGAAAAATTCCTTTAAGTTTATGTCTCATTATTTCCTGTTCATATTTTTAATTTAATTTTTATTTTTTATCGCAGCAAATTTGATTACAATGGTTTTTTTTTTTGTTCTAGGTGTGCAAGATGTGGTTCTTTCACACACGTACATATATCTACTCTTTTTCGGAACCTTTTCCCAGGTAGGTTATGACACAATGTTGAGTAGTCTTCTCTTGGTATTCCGTAGGTCTTTGGTGATTATATATTTCACATGTGTTTCTATATCTATGTTAACCCCAATATCGTAATGTATCCAATCCTCACACCTTTCGATTTGGGGAACCATAAGTTTGTTCAATGAATCTGTGATTGCCTTTCTCTGTGGAAATATCTTCATTGTTATCAATTTTCAGGTAACACCTATAAGTGATATACGTTAGGTGTCTTTCACTTTCTCACTTACTACAAGTTGCATGGTTACCTCTAGACTCATCTATGGTGCTGCAAATGGCATTGTTTCATTTTTTTCCCGAGCTAATATTCCATCTCTACATGTAACAGTTCCTCTTTGTCCACTCATCTGTTGATGGACTTTTGGTTGCTTCCATGTCTTGGCTATTGTAATACTGCTGCAGTGCAGATTTGCCTGCCTGTGTCTTTCCAATTATGTCTTCTTATGTTATAGGCCCAGGAGTGGGCCTGCTGGATCATATAGTAGCTCAATGTTTACCTTTTAAAGGCACCTCCACTCTGTTCCCAGTCGTGCCTCTTACCATGTTACGTCCCACTTCAAATTAAGGGTATGCATTTCTCCACCACCTCTTCAGCATTGATCGTTTGTAGTTTCTTTCCTGATGGTTATTCTGAATGGTGTGAGCTGATACCTCTGTGTGGTTGGATTTGCATGTGTCTCATAATCCTTTGAAACTGAGCTTTCAGGCATGTCCTTTTATTTTTCAAACGGTTATTACAGCTTAGTTCTTCAAATGGTTTTCTTGAAATATGTGCCACATTTTGAAATACTTTGGCCTTTACCTCCCGCAAGACATGATGAAGGCAGGTTTCCTTTACAGCCCTGCAGGACTTGTTCATATGAAGTGACAATTAGCATAGGTTTTAAAGCTGTTTTTTCAGGTAATGGCCAGAGGGTGGAGCATTTCATAATTCTATGAAACGTAACTGAACACACAATATATATTTTTTCTTTTAAATTTCCATCGTTACTTTTTTAAAGTACAATTATAATTGAAGTTCTTTGTAACAAGTGAAATTTAAAAAATTAAAGGAAAAGCTAATATTTTACCACTTGCCATCCTTTCCCATGTACTGAACCGACCAGCATAGTGTGTAGCGTTCTCATTTTATCCAGCTGTTCTATCATCTGGAACATCACGCTCCTCACTGTAGAGAAACAGATTGAGCTCTCACACTGTTTATAGGCTACATAACAGTCCACAGAACAGAAGTACCGACTATTTCAGACTTAGCTTTTGGAGGGACACTCAGGTTACTTTCTGTTTTATTTTTTTTTTTTTTTTTTTGGGGGGGGAGGAGTTTATTATTTATTTATTTAGTTTTGTTGTGTTGGGTCTGAGTTTCCGTGTGAGGGCTTTCTCTAGTTGTGGCAAGTGGGGGGCCACTCTTGATCTCGGTGCGCGGGCCTCTCACTATCGCGGCCTCTCTTGTTGCAGAGCACAGGCTCCAGATGCGAGGGCTCACTGGTTGTGGCTTATGGGCCTAGTTGCTCCATGGCATGTGGGATCCTCCCAGACCAGGGCTCGAACCTGTGTCCCCTGCATTAGCAGGCAGATTCTAACCACCGCACCACCAGCGAAGCCCCCTGTTTTGTTGTTCTGCTAGTTTGTTTTAACCCAAGAAAATATTTTTTTAAATACAAAAAAAACAAAATTAAGCTAGGGGTAAGGATTAGGGTTTAGGGTAAGGTTTAGGGTTAGGTTACGGGTTAGGATTATTGTACGGCTTAGAGTATGGTTTAGGGTTAGGGTTATGGTACGGGTTAGTGTTAGGGTACAGTTTAGGGTATGGCTATGGTTTAGTGTTAGGGTACGGGTTAAGGTATGCGTTAGTGTTAGGGTATGGGTTAGGATTAGGGTACGGTTTACGTTCAGGGTTATGGTTAGGTTTAGTGTATGGGTTAGTGTTAGGTACGGGTTAGGGTAAGGGTTAGGGTTAGATTTAGTGTTAAGGAAGGGGTACAGTTTAGGGTACAGTATAGGGAACAACAAAGGGTTAGGGTTAGGGTACGTGTTAGGGTACAATTAGTGTTAGGTTACGGGTTAGGATTAAGGTATGGTTTAGGGTTACGGTTAGGGAACGGGTATGGTTTGGGGTACAGTTTAGGGTATGACCACGGGTTAGGAGTAGGGTAAGTGTTAGGGTACTGTTTAGTGTTAGTGTACAGGTTAGGATTATGGTACGGGATAGGGTAAGGGTTAGGGTTAGGGTTAGGGAATGGGTACGGATTAGGTTACAGGTTAGGGTATGACAACGGGTTAGGGTTAGGGTACGTGTTAGTGTATGGGTTAGGATTAGGGTACGGGTTAGGTTATGGGTTAGTGTTAGGGGATGGGTTAGGATTAGGGTACGGGTTATGGTACAGTTTAGGGAAAGGGTTAGGATACGGGGTAGGGTTAGGATAAAGTTTAGTGTATGGCTATGTGTTACTGTTAGGGTACATGTTAGCGTACGGGTTAGTGTTCGTGTACAGCTTAGGGTAAGGGTTAGGGTTAGGGAACGGGTACGGTCTCAGGTACAGGTTAGGGTACGGTAGCGGGATAGGGTTAGGGTACGTGTTAGGATGAGACTTCTTTGTAGTGCAGATTTGAATTTCCCGCTTGCTTGGTTGGCCAAAAAGGGCGTATGTGTTTTATCCTGAATATATTCAGGAAAAAACGCATACGCCCTTTTTGGCCAAGTGCATCGTTGCCGAAGACCTGCCGCTTTTCATATGCTTTAAATGCAATTCCAATCTACCTCCTGAAATCTGTTTCCTGCAATTGTGCCTTGCTTTCAAGTCCTCTTCACAGCCTTACCTCAATATATTTTTGGACGATAGTTGTCCTTTATAACTCTGCAGGTTTGTGAATTGCAGTGCCCCTGAGCTCCTTTTTTCAACTCGCTTTCTGTGAGCTGGCCGCAAATCAACAGGATTGCTTCAGGCCCTATTCTGGTTCCGGCACGGCACGCTGAGTCTTTGGTTAATTCTACATCCTGGTGGGAAATTAGAGTGAAATGTGCCCGTCCAAACACCTACAGCTAGTCTCTCATTGGTTCTCCCTATTCCCGTTCATCCTCCGCAGAAGTTGCAGAGTGTGCCAGACAGGAGGTTACAAGCACTGACTCTCAAGTGGGGAGATTGTTAGTAAAGCGTCTGGAATGGCGAACCCGAGTATCAGAGGACGAATAATGAGATGCGTTTTAGAAACCTTGCCCGATCACACTGTGGACCATCCTCTGGGTTTCCCACGCATGTTTTAGCTGTAGGAAGAATCCCTTAAACCTGGAGGGTTGGGACCCATGGAATGGGTAGCACGCAGTACTACTTCAAAGGGTGTGCATTTGCTCACCGAACCTCACCAATCCTCACAGCCCCAAGTGTCCAGCCTTATGTCTCTCCCAGCTGTGGGTGTAGATGTGGTAAATCCAAGTTTCATCACAACCCCTGAACGAATTATTTAAGAACTTTCTCTCCTTCACTGTCTTTGTTTTTGAAATTTATTTTAATAATGGGGTTTAGTTGATTTTCACGGCTGTGTATACTGCTCTACACACACTTGATTCTCTTACGGAGACATATAAATAATATATGTTTTAATATTCTTATTGTCAGATATATTCCTCTGCGGTGAATAGGCGGTGTTGAGTCTAATTCGTTGAGCAAGGAGTATATCTTGTCTATTACATATTTGGCTTATGGAATAGTATCTGTGCTAATTTCAATCTCTGGTTTTATGCAGCACCCCAGCTCACCATTCCCCTTAAGAAAGCATAAGTTTGTTTTCTAAATGTGAGACTCTGTTCTGTTTTGTAATTCAGTTCATGTGTAGCCAAGTTCACATTCCCTCTATAAGTGATATCTTATGATAAGTTTCTTTTTCTGTGTGACTTATTTCCTTTGAATCATCGTACCTAAATCCATTCATTATGCTTGTACGGGCCTGACGACATTGATTTCATTGTTGAGTGATATTCCATTGTACGTAAGTACGAAAACTTCTTTATCCATTTCTCTCTTTCAAGGATATTTAATTTGTACCGTAGTCGAGGCTCTTGTAAACAGAGCAGCCCTAAACTTTGCGGTGGTTGTTTCTTGTTATTTTAATTTTCCTGAGCTATAGTGCTATAAGTGGGTTTAGGGTTAGGGTTAGGGTTAAGTTTAGGGTTAGGGAACGGGTATGGTTTAGGATGTGACAATGGTTTAGGGTGAGCGAAAGTGTTAGGGTACAGGTCAGTGTTAGTGTACCGTTTAGGATTAGGGTAAGTGTTAGGGTAATGCTTCGGGTTAGGGTTACGGTTAGGGAACGAGGACGGTTTAGGGTACAGGTTAGGGTACGACAACGGTTTAGGGATAGCGTACATGTAAGGGTAAGGTTTAGTGTTAGCGTACGGGTTAGGATTAGGGGACGGGTTAGGGTAAGGCTTCGGGTAAGGGTTAGGGTTAGGGTTAGGGGAAGGGAAGGTTTAGGGGACAGGTTAGGGTACGACAATGGTTTAGGGTGAGCATACGTGTGAGGGCACGGGTTAGTGTTAGCGTACGGGTTAGGATTACGGGACGGGTTAGGGTAAGGCTTCAGGTTAGCGGTGGTTAGGGGACGGGGACGGTTTAGGAGACAGGTTAGGGTACGACAACGGTTTAGAGTGAGCGTACGTGTGAGGGCAGGGGTTAGAGATAGCGTACGGGTTAGGATTAGGCGACGGGTTAGGGTAAGGCTTCGGGTAAGTGTTAGGGTTAGGGTTAGGATTATGGGACGGGGTCGGTTTAGGGTACAGGTTAGGGTATGAAAACGGTTTAGGGTGAGCGTACCTGTGAGGGCACGAGTTAGTGTTAGCGTATGGGTTAGGAGTAGGGGACGAGTTAGGGTTAGGATTAGGGTTAGGGTTCGTGGACGGGGACGGTTTAGGGGACAGGTTAGGATATGACAACGGTTTAGGGTGAGCGTACGCGTGAGGGCACGGGATAGTGTTAGCGTATGGGTTAGGATTAGGTGACGGGTTAGGGTAAGGCTTTCGGTAAGGGTTAGGTTTAGGGTTAGGTTTAGGGGACGGGGACGGTTTAGGGGACAGGTTAGGGTACGACAACGGTTTAGGGTGAGCGTACGTGTGAGGGCACTGGTTAGTGTTAGCGTATGGGTTAGGATGAGGGGATGGGTTAGGGTAAGGCTTCGGGTAAGCGTTAGGGTTAGG